>NC_041393.1:164314821-164361812 GCF_002162155.2 Triticum dicoccoides
CTCTAGATGAACAGGACCCCGATCGATCGAGTCGGTTGGGGCTGGATGAACAGGACCCCGTGGAGGGCTGGATGAATAGGACGACCCCGTGGAGGGCTGGATGAACAGTAGAAGTTGGAGGGGTGGATGAACAGTAGCCCGTGGATGGGTGGTTGAACAGGAGCCCGTGGAGAGGGCTGGTTGAACAGTAGCCGGTGGAGTAGCACACGGTGGAGGCTGGATGAACAGGAGCCCGTGGATGAACAGTCATAGGTGGAGGCTGGAGGAGGTCGACGGTGGATGAACAGTAGCCCGTGGAGGCTGGAGGAGGTGGAGATGAACAGTATCCCGTGGAGTCCTGTTTTGCGGTACGCCACACCCCTCTTGATGAACAGGACCCCCATTTCGACCGTAGCGCTCCAACACAAGTCTGTTTCCTCCGTTTTGCGGTACGCCGCACCCCTCCCGATCAAAAGGACCATGTTTCGACCATAGGAGGTCCAACACAAGTCTGTTTCCTCCGTTTTGCGGTACGCCAGACCCCTCCCGATGAACAGGATCCCGTTTTGAACATGGCTAGTCAAACACAAGGCCGTTTCCTCCGTTCTACGGTACGCCAGGACTCGTTTCCATCGGCTGTTCCGTCAAAGCCGGTTGGCTCCCACGCGTTCTGTTGCCTCCCGATGAACACAATGCATTCCGTTGCCTCCCGATGAACATGACGCATTCCGTTGCCTCCCCATGAACACGATGACGATGCAGTTTCTCCGTTCCAACCCAGCCATGTACACGAGCCCTGGTCGTACATATGCGCGAGTAGGCGTTCGAGACCCCGCCCGTATGTACATACGTGGCCGTATTTTCTTTCTTGCACACTGGCCGCTGTACGTGTACATGCTACGTGTGCGCTTCTACTATGACACGTGCGCGCCTCTACATCGACCAGTATGTACGTACACATTCGCGACCAGAATAACAACGCTATGTACGCTTTGACCAGGTGGGTCCCAACTGTCAGGCACTTCCTTGCATGCGAATATGTAGATGGTGGGTCCCATCAGTCAGGGGGGCGAATAATTTTTGTTTGCCCAGACGCACTTCCTTGCATGCAAAGATGTAGCTGGTGGGTCCCAGCAGTCAGGGGGGAAATGTTTTTTCATGAAATAAGGTGGCCCGTCCGATGGGTCCCTGCTGTCAGGTGGAGGAATAATTATTTTGCGTGTAATAAGGAGGCACTTCCTTACGGGCGCCATGGACCCAGCTGTCAGCCTCTCCATGTACAGTACATTTCTGATGGAAGTCGGTCATTGACCATGTTGACAATGCCGCACCGAGAGCACCAGGGCGGTGGACAACGGCGAGGCCTAGGAAGGGGATGATGCGGAGCCGGGGAAGACGCGGCAGTGGAAGCCCGCGCGAAGAGGAGTACGAGGGTTCACTGTTTGGCTGTGGTGTGAGGCTGGCGTCACCGTAGAATAACAGGGGGTGTGGGTGAGTAGAGGGATGTCTTAGCCAGCGGTGGAAGTAGTATGGGGCGGTGAGGCCTCCGCGGCATCACAGTCGGCCATGGGAGGCAGGAGCACGCGACATGACCGGCGCTACTTTGGGCGGCTGGAGCAAGAAGACCAGAGGTTGAAGAAGCACTACGGCCGTTGGATGGACATCGTACGGTCACTGCAGCTAGAATCATTTATATTGACTAAGTTGACAAAGCCCTTGGTATGCGTCAACTTAGTAGGCCCACAGGTCAGCCTCCGAAATGGTATGCCCCAGATGTCAGGGGGAGGAATCATTTTTTGGGCGGCTGAAGCAAGAATATCCGAGATTGAAGTAGAAGCATGACATCCGTTGGATGGACATCCAACGGCCACAGCTGCTAGAACCGTGTGTTGTTGAGAAAGCCTTGCATACACGTCAACTTAGTTTTTTTAGGGGACGCGTCAACTTAGAAGGCCCACAAGTGTGTGGCAGAGAACATATAGCCCATTTGCGATTTGTAAGAATGTACATCCCATTTTTTAATTCTAATGGAATTTACTACAGCCCATTTATAGTTTGTTAAAAGTATAGCCCAACTTCTAGCTAGGACAACGATTAATAATTTCAACCAATCGCTCAAAACATAATTCAAAAAACTTTCCCACATTTTGATGGGATCTGAAATTTCTAGTCATATTAAATATAATTTCAAAATAAAGTTGTATTACGATAAAATCCAACGAAATATTGCGCGCGCAACAAATAATGAAATTAAAATTTTCAAATTCCAAAAATAATATATTTTTTAAACTAATTATGTGTTTGGTGCATTTTTTATACTTACTACCCAGTTATTATAATTACATCCCATTTATTATTTCTTAAAGTCCATTTTCTTGTTAAGCCTAATGCATACCTCCTAGGAAAGTTTGCAGCCCAACGGGGTGGAGAATAACAAGTTGACCTGGATATTGTGTACAACTGTCGGACCAGTTGCATTGCTGATGTTGAAAAAAAGGCCTATGTAGTACAGTACATCCTAACATGGCTACTCAGCACATATTCAATGACGCCGGAAAGGCCCAAACAATGCTTCTGTACAAATTTTTAAAGTCACTAAGCTCAATTAATAACTTAAGAAAAAAGTTAGATTATAGTGGAACCTAATTAAAAGCTGTCACGAGCAAATAAATAATTCAACGGGTCCCACTTGTGCGTGTGTGTGTGTGTGTGCGCGCGTATGTGTGTGTGTGTCTGTGAGAGAGAAAGAGAGAGACCCATAGGTCGATGCTCGTAAATACATCTTTCAGCCATATGCATTGCTGATGCTCAGTAAAAACTTATATAGTTGACACAATCATATAGAACATCATAGCACGCTGGACTTGCATATAAAAATTTCACACAGGCGGCACAATCAGGATGGAAGCAGTGGATCACTACGGGTAGGGCTATGTTGAAACCAACGAACTCATACATAACGGTTCAACCTCTTTATCAATGACGGGGAAATATCTTGAATGTTGTGCAAAGAAAATAGACAAACAACACAATAAGTTCTACTAGCACATTAAGTTGACGTACAACCCTTTCTAAAAAAAGTCCAGGTACAAAATTAGAACAGGTCACAATCAAATGTACTGGCACATTAGTGCTTCACACCCATAGCTCGGATTAACTAGTATCTGACAAGATTCAGTTGTTACCTTAAATTAGAGCACATCCAGGCAACCAGCCCTGCCTCTTCTCCCAAAGAAGTAGTGGCCTCCGCCACGCGATGGAGTAGGCCATGTGCCATCCATCGTTCCAAACAACTTGGGGAAAGTCTGACGTTGACTCCTGTAATGGATGTCGTTGACGGACCCTGGCACCAGTGGCGGCGGCAGGACTTCGATTGATGGATTGACCACTTCTTCGACATGCACGAACACTCGATGCAGGTACATCCCTAACGTGGTCCGCGCCAGCCTTGGTGGCGACGAATAGTACATCCCCAGTTCCTGCACCGGTATCTCAACACCAATCACCTTCGGTATGGTGGACGACATCTTCATCCATGCCATAACCGTCAGAGCCCAGCTGTCTGGAGGAACAAACATACTTACGAGCTCACCTCCAAGGTCGTTGATAAGCTCATTCATGGACTCGCTGTTCCAAGCACGTCGAGGCATGCCGTGGAAGGTAAGCTTTGTTAAAAACTCAAGCTCAGAGGGCACCGAGCCCCATCCTGGGTGCCACCGATCAAAGCTCACTAGTGCGCCATCACAGCACAAACGCCGGGAAGATTCGAACACACGACTGTAGTCGAAAGTTGTCCGGAACCTGACAAAGAAATCAGCCAGTGGCGGACAGACTTCGACGAGCAAGTCACTTATTTGGATGCCGTGCGCAATGCCAAGAGCTTTGAGAAGGTCGTTCGGCGAGACGAGATGCCGGTCGCTGTTGATGGTTACCATCAGCATTTTGCCGGCAAACTAGTCGTCAAGTGCTGCCATGTCACTGTTGAGCGACAACACGCAGCAACCGAAGGCAGGACGAACCTCAGGATCTCCGGCTCGATGATCCGCGTTGACCGGCGACATGATAGTGCGCTTGAGTACAGGGAGTACAAAAGGGGGATTTAGGGGAACTAGAGTAGGAATCGAGATTCCAGAGGTGGGGGAGGGGCGGGTGATTGGGGATGAAAAGGTAGCATGAGTTTCGAACACGCGCCAATATGCTCTCAGCGCACAAGGGCATGAAAATAATGGTGGCGCCCACATGTCAGCCTAAGAGTCCTTATTCTTTCTTTTTTGGAGAGCCCGGCCTTTTTTGGAGGATCTTTTGAGAGCCCAGCCTGAGAGTCATAATTGACCTGTTTGGCATTGCGTTACTACTCGGCCCATATTCAACGACACCTCACTGGCCCAAACAAGTGTACATCATCGAAAAGACACTGAGCTCAAATTATATAACTTGAAAAAAGGAGATATACTCTTAACACTGGAGAATGGTGATGCCCTCATTTAGCCCACCAGTAGTTCGAGACAATAAACAGTTCGAAACAATGATATGTACAACATTCAAACATTGACTAGTGACTACTAGTGACATAAATAACAAGACATGATAGTTCATAAGAAGTCTTGCTACACCACCAAAACGCACCCATCTGCAGCGCTCAGACTCTCGTGATCCAGACGAGAATGACATTCTAAACAGAGGCAACTATTACATAGTAAGACTGACATAAACGAGGATGATCCAAATGACAAGGAATATGCATAACAAAAGAAAGAACTACCCATCCAGAACCAGCAGCAAAGACAACAGTCATTCGAAGAGATGATCCAACACCATTACAATTTGCAGCCCCGCTTCAGCGACCAGTGATCCGGAAACACCAGTACTCCACCATTTCGATGCAACAGCCCAATTACCTATCAACCTGAAGGCTTGAACCACATCACTGCCTGTTGTAATTGAGACATCCAAGGATCAAAGTTAATCCGGATGCCTTTGTCATTCTCACCTTCTTTTGGCTGCAGGCTATATCATTGACAATCAGGGGAGTTTGCTCCCGAACTCCTAGGGCTCGCCGTGTAGACACAGTTTTGCATAGCAAACAGAGCCTCTCTGCCATCAAGGTCCTTGCCAACAGTGATCTCCTGGTTAATCGGATAATTGAGTCCGAGAAACAAAGAGTGTGAACCAAGGCTATTTACCCGTCTCCAACTAAAAAATCCTAAAGGCCCCAACAAGCTGGTATCTCGCTCATAGACGTAACAGCCACTGTCCGGATACTCACGTATTTCACGGTGCTTGTATACAGTAGGGTTTTTGCAATATAACTTTTTTGGCTCATGTGTTAGAATGATCATCAGTCTTTTGTTGTCGTCTGATCGAGCGAGGAACCAGTTGTGCATCCTTGTTTTTGGCAAAGTTGGTGTGATTACAAAGGGCAGTAACTGTAGGGACACTGCATCATATCAAAAAGGACATGCATTCTTAATGTAAGATCAGCATTGTTCAGAGTATGAGTAGGATAATGCAAGAAATAGCATTGATATGTCCCTGTTGGAACTGGGAGGAAAATATAGGGAAATGTATACTGGGTTCAAAAATATAGAAGTGCCATGAATGGTTATACTCATGTTATCTCGCAATCGATTCTTCACAGGAAACTACCATCTCATGCATGTTATGTAATCATGTTCTGTCCTCACAAAAAAATTCTTCAAGGTAACTAACAGACCATGCATTGTTATATACTCGTGTTCTTTGGGCAAATTTTTTGTGAGGATATTATTCTAGCCATTGATTGCTGAAGGGCGAATATAGGTATGTACACATGGTAAGCATTACAGGATTTCACTACTTCCAAATATAGAGTTCTCCATATGCACATTTACTTCCCTAATGTATGGTTAGATGAAACCAATAGTGTGGTGCATGTTTCTACATCATGAAAATGAGGAAACTAACATGCCATTGATACACACTCATATTTAGTAGTAGTATATAGATTTATGTAAAATAAGGAGAATATCCATATATTCCTAACCGTTTGATTATTCAGGGGTACAAATTGGCTATAATGACATGGTCACAATCGAATGAATTAACTCATTCCAAATATAGCTGATTTATGACATGTCTAATACATTGCCATAGTTCTACTTAAATTCTTCTCAAACAGGGATATGCCAATCATCACAAAAAGTTTAAATAGTGTCATGGCGTCATCATTAACATGAGATGGAAACAACTTACACGCGCCGTCCCAACAATACATGGTGCCATATGCTTTGTCGATCGCGTAGATGATGCCATTGTGTTCAATAGCATCACAGAAGTGTGTATCATCTTTGACGATGATCCACTACGAGCTGAGTTGTCTCCAGCTAAAGAAGGCACCGTCGTAAAGATAGGCGAGTCCGCGGTCGAACAAGGCAATTAGCTTGAAGTCTGCGTAATTCACATGTCGTGTGGGCACTTGGCAGATTACAATCTTCTGCAAAACAAGGTCCGTCCAACTGACGTGGTAATCTAGATGACTTGGATCGCGATGGTAAAACTCTATATAATCCAACGGAGGAAGGATAATCTCATGTGAGGTCTGGAAGTTCACGAGCACCAACTTTTTACCATCTTCTCTGAAGGCATCCATCCAATGGGAGTTCATGCCGACCCAGTACATACCTGCCAAGAAGTTTTGGGCGATGGTGATCGGATCGAAGTCGAGGGAAATGGTGTACGGCGACCCACTACATACCTGCAAAGAAGTTTCGGCTAATGGAGATCGGATTGAAGTCGTGGGGCATCATGTACGCCTCCGTATCATGGTGAGCAATCTCGCAAGACCAGATAGCAGCAATCAGGCTGTCTTGAAAAGCTTAGGCCTCACTTTGACGATGGCCATGTGCATGTCCCTCGAGCATGCAGCCAGCCGCAGGGCGCTCAACATATCCATACATGAATAACAGAGGTCGAGGATGTCACTTGGGAGATTGCTCCAATCATGGATCATATGGATGCTTCGCGGTTTGCGTTCGGCCATGGTGGAGTTTGGAAGGTGGGTTTTTTGGGGGCTTGATTTACGGGGGAGAAGGCTGTCGGTGCTGGAGCGGCTAGCGAGGGAATAGTGGTACTAGGGGAGGCGAGCGAGACTACGGTACACGGGGGCACAGTGAGATGGAGACGGAGACAGACATAGAGATGGAGATGGAGTGTGCTATGGGAGGGGAGAGGGAGACGAGGTGAGGCATGCTAATGTGTTGTACAGTGGCGGTGACAGACTGCACAGTGCACAGGGTGAGGCTGACTTTGGTAACCCGAACATGCCGCCTGGACTAGTGTCAGGTGCAGGGTGTTGCCACTTCACTGTGAGGACCAGATGAATAGTATTTTGACCATCAAGTGTACCATAGTTGTACTACTACTACTACTACTACTACTAGGAACATGAGTACTCTAGTATTGTATAGCGGAAATAGGTCTCCCGTGCTAGCATGCCTGTTCACTTCATCCTCCAGGTATCATCCATATTGCAAGCAGAACCAAATTCTCGTGCATGCGGAAGCGCGAAGATGGGACTTTGATGAGGATAACCGTGTACTCCCTTTGTCTAGGTGAGCACAACCTAGGTGGCTGTAGATTGGACGATAAAGAGCACCGGACGAGCAAAACTTCCAACCACGACACTGTTACAAATGGAAGCAAAATCAGCAATTAATACGTAGTTATAAGGATGCCTTTTCAGCTCTCCAAGAAGGCCCAATCAACGCCCTGCCGCGATGCATGCAGTGGTCGTTCTGGTGCATCAAGGACGGCATGCATATCGTTCCACACTTGAGAAGAGGAAAAATGGAAAGGTAGAACACGGCAGCAGAGGAAAAGAACGCTGGCTAATGAGGCTGGGAGGGGATTGAGGAGGAAGTTAATGTTCCACGCCTAAAGGTTTTGGGAAAACCTGATTTTCATAAGGTGACTTACTCACCTAGACGGAGGGAGTATTCCTTAACCAAAGAATGTTGTGTCTCCCACGCACGCGCCAATATCCATCTGAACCAGCTACGGCACATTTTTTATTTGTTTGCATAGGTCCCACCTATCAGGAAGGATGGGCACGTACACGAATAGGTACGACTCCTCAGTCTACCCGCATAGCCTTTCCGTTTAGTCTACCCAGCCGTCTAATTAACTGCCTGCATGCCACTTCTCCTATTTACTTCTCCATCAGGAACCGATTTTCCTCGGCTTCTTCACCTCCCCTTCGTCTTCATTTGCATCCAAACCCCACTGCGTTCACATTGTTTTAACCTCTTTAAATAATCATCTACTACTTCAGTTAGACTAGCCATCTAATCCTAATTCTCCAAACCATAGCCCTCCGTTCCAGCGGTTCCAAATGGCGAAAGAGATCGAGATGCAGGTTTTTAGCGTCCAACATGTCCACGTCGAAGGATCGTTGAGCATAGTTGCCACCGTCACCGTCCACCCAAGGGTTGTTCGGCAGTGGATCAACAATGTATCCAACTCCCTCGAAAAGGTAGAGACGAGGGTCATCAGCCTCGATGCAGAGTACACGGAGCGTGCCACTAGGTAGATCCAACGCACCGCCGTCCTTCAGCTGTGCCTCGAAGATGATTTTTTGTGTGTACCATATCATACACGCACCCTCCATACCAGGTGAGCTTCATGATTTCTTGTCTCGGGAGGACATATACTTCTGTGGGGCAGCCATCGAAGGGGACAAACAGAAGCTGGAGCCGTACAACCTTGATTTGAAAAGCATCGCTGACCTACAAACCAGAATCAAAATTCTTGTAGAAGATTGCGATAAACAGACACAATCCCTATGCGACGTAGCAAATTTTGTGCTCAGTACAAATCTTCAGAAGGGTGACAAGGCGATGGCATTAAGGTCGTCTGGATGGGAGAATTATCCCTTGATGTACGAGCGGATAAAATATGCTTCCCTCGATGCCCGTGTGAGTTTCGAGATAGCTGCAAGGTCCAAAGAGCTTGTTGCGAAGCCGTCTCCCCCAAAAAATGAGAAGAAGAAGAAGAAGAAGAAGAAGAAGAAGAAGAAGAAGAAGAAGAAGAAAAGGCTGCACCAGCAGGAGGGCATTATGGATGGATGAACTATTTCCTCTCTTGTAAAAAAAATTATTCCCTCTCAGTGTATATTGATATAGATGGACTATTTTGATGGTGCATGTCTTTGGAACAAAGTAGTAGCATGGGTCCGCTTGACTATAAGGAACTATTTATCCGCATAGATTTCTCTACTACTCCTTCCAGTGATCGGTATGCAATGCATGTGTTCATAGACATGACAGCTTGTCCATGGAAGTTCAACTATGGCGACCATCATGTTTCATCCACTGCCACTCGCGGTTCCCACGACGCCGCTCCAACCCAGGGCACCACGTCCCCCGATGTGCGCCTCATCCCTCTCGGCCGCACCGCCCCTCTGCCTTTGTGTGCATGAATGTGGGCCACCTAAAATACGACGAGCATCAAGTTTCTACCACAGCCACACGCGATTCCCACGATGCCGCTCGAACCCATGACACCACACGTCCCCCGACCTGTCGCTCATCCCTCTCGTCCCCACTGCCCCTCTGCCTTCGGGAGCATTACATGTGGACCAGTCACCTATCGGGTCCACATGTTATTGACTCAAAGGCAGGTGTAGTAAGGCACTGAAGCTCAGAACCGAGGGCCCTGGGAGGGAAATATAACTCCTGCGCCAGGCCTTGTAGTGCTACCACTGCACGAACTCGTGCCAAACTCGAGATTTGTTTCTTTACTATACATGCACGCAACGATTTAATGGACATTGTAATCTCAACATGTGATGGGGGGCTCTAAATTTGAATTTGAAACTTATAAAATGAAAATATTCAAAACAAATAAACTGGGAGAGAGGGAGTATATCGTAGGACGTGTCCCATACGAAATAAGTCCCCTGGTTTGTCACCACGAAGATGCGGTTAGAAAGGAGCACAACGTCTTCGTACTCGTATGGCAACAAATCGGCCGCAGACAACATGGTCCGCCTTTGACCGCCATGTGCAAGGTTCATGCTATCTTATTCAATCTCACCGTGGTTCCATCGTACCAATTCATGTGGTGGCCCGTTGCATGGCTGATCCCAATGTTGGAGAAAGGTTCTACGGGAACGATGTCACCGTCGTAAATGTTGTGCAAATTGATGTTGGTACCCTCCCGTACATATGCAAGCCAATATCCACTCGCACCGAGCCTAACCTGTGAAACAGTGGGCAGAGGGAGACTTAGGAAATGGACACGGAAGTAATCTTTAGAATGCATTTACTATGTGATCAAACTCATCTTACCTGCTCATCGGAGGAAATCCGAGTGCCCCTCAATGTTGGCATCTCAAGGGGCGTCAACTTGCAACTACGGCCATGCCGCGCTGGAGAGACCCCCAAGGAAACATTCTCGTGCGTTCCACGGAACATCAAGATGCATTTGTATGAGTAGTTTATCTTGTGAGAGAAAAGGATGAACGAGGGAAGGCCTCTAGAGATAAAGATAGACACTACTACTATCAATGTGCTGGCCCGTGCATTGCAATGGATCCAAAGTAGTAGAATAATACTTGTTCACGTGCTTGAAATATAAACACTCTAGTTTTGATATACATGTGTCAGCAGACATGACAGCTTGTCCATGGAAGTTGAACCCCGACGACCATCACGTTTCTTGTTTCTACCACTGCCACACCCACACGCGATTCCCACGATGCCTCTCCAACCCACGACACGACGTCCCCCGACGTGGACATGGATCCTCTGACGTGGCTATCACTGCCTTGCCCTGCCTTTCCTTCGCTGACAGGTGGGACCCACGCTTGGGGGTCCCACATGTCAGTGATAGAATGGTAGGATTTTTCACGTCAGGGGATCCTCATCCCCCCGACGTGCGCCTCATCCCTCTCGGCCCCACCGCTTCTCTACCTTTGTGTGCATGACATGCGGGCCAGCTGAACTGCGGTGACCATCAACTTTCTACCACAGCCACACCTGATTGGACATGGTTTGCCTGCTCTGCTGCTGTGCTCCGATCCGTACACCTGCACCATTGAATTTTCATCCAGTGGCTGTGACACATTTCTTCCCGGGCATCAATCCTCAGCTGGAGTACTTCTGTACTACAGGTAGCACCCGCCGGTGTGGCCATCTATGCCTCGTAACGCCCCGACGCCCAGCTATGGCACCCTCGCCATGACCACGCCACCACCGGCCAGTTCATCTCGAATGAGTGAGTCGCGAACCATGCCACCACCATGAGAATGACATGTGGGCCAGCCACATTTAAGGTCCGCATGTCATTGACTCATAGGCCGGGCACTAAGCCACTGAACTTCGGTCCCGTGGGCCTCGAGAGGGAAATGTAACTCCTGCGGCAAGCCTTGTGCTGCTCCCGCAGTACGAGCTCATGTCAAAACCGGAATTTGTTTCTTACTACTGCCAACTACTAGTAAGGTACACGTGCATTGCACGCATGAGATTCTGGTGGTTTGTGCATTATGCTTCTACATGTGGAGTTTTTTAGATTCTACATGTGGCAAAATATGGTGGAATGTAGATCATATCCAACGGCTAGTAGTGCTCGGATTTGCCATCTTTGTACCGTCGGATTGGCTTCATCCAACGACCAACTTTCAAAGTTATTCACACACAATAGATGGGTATAGATATAGATGTTTGGTTTGCAGCCTAAGGTTGCCACACCTAAGCTTAGGCGTGCCACAATATCTTAGGCATGTGTTTGGTTCATTGCTACACTTGTGGCTTGCCACACTTCTCTAGCTACATGGTCCAGATGTCATAGACTCAACTTCTTGCCAAATCTTGCCACACTTGTGGTGCCCATTTTGTTAGCCACATTTTTTGTGGCAGACACAAGGGTTGTTTGGTTTTAGGCCTAGCAATGCCACACTTTATCATACACAATGTTGCCAAACTTGCCTAAGGTTAGGGGCTGTTTGGTTAGTAGGGTTGTTTGAATTGTCACTATCTTTGCCATATATTGCCACGTGATTTTTGCCACACTTTCCTTAGTTGAGTTGCTCAAATTGTTATCCACACTTTGGCTTGCCTAAGGTAATCTTGACACATTTTTTGTGTCTATGACATGTGGGGCTCACTGCTCATAAAAAACTCTTTGCCTTAGGTGTGGCTAGAACCAAACACCTACCTAACTTGGTCAAACTTGCCTAAGGTTAGGTGTGGCAAAGTGTGGCAAGGTGTGGCTAGGAACCAAACAGCCACTAAGATTGCCAAAGATTGCCACACGTAAGGTTAGGCAAGTTTGACTAACTTAGGTGAGTGTTTGGTTCAAGCCACACCTTAGGCAAGCCACACTAAGGCCCCACATGACATACACACATAAAATGTGGCAAGATTCCCTTAGGCTTGCCAACTTGTGGCTCTCATTTTGAAGAACTAATAACTTTGCCTAAGCTTAGTTGTGGCAAAGTTAGTCATGAATTAAGTTCAAGCATGGAGTCTTCTAGATTATACATGTGGAAAAATCTGGTGGATGATATCCAACGACCAGTAGTGCTCGGTTTTGCCATCTTTGTACCGTAGGATTGGCTTCATCCAACGACCAACTTTCAAAGTTTTTCACACACTATATAGTGGGTATAGATATAGATGTGTCGGTCCGTTGCAGTGGATCCAAAGTATATCTATTTAGTGGAGTGCACTCTAAACACATTATCTATTTATTTTTCTCTAACCTTTCGTAGCCATGCAACCAAGCCACATAAGCTTCATGGGTTCCCCCCACATCATATTATTCATACTACATTGACTGAAAAAAGATAAATCACCCAAAACAAGATCTTCCCATTTTTTGTTCCTACGATGTTGTGCCGTGCACGTACCTACTAGTTGTATAGTGGTAGTACTAGTTGTATAGTACAACCTTGGTACTAGTAGGAGTAGTACTAGTACGGAATGCTCCTACTCTATGAACTAGCCCCATCTGACACCAAATTTCTTGGCTTCCGTGCTATAGCTAGATCTTCCCCTTGTTTCTGTTTTCCAACCTGGCGGTGGGCGGGGTGCGGTTTGCCAATAGTCGGTTTGCTCATAGCAATTCATCATATAGCATCAGCAGGAGTAGCTTATAGCAACTCATCATATAGCAGCAGCAGCTCATAGCAATTCATCATATAGCAGCAGCAACAGCTCATAGCAATTCATCATATAGCAGTAGCAGCTCATAGCAGTTCATCATATAGCAGCAGCAGGAGAGC
Organism: Triticum dicoccoides; assembly: GCF_002162155.2. NCBI lineage: Eukaryota > Viridiplantae > Streptophyta > Magnoliopsida > Poales > Poaceae > Triticum > Triticum dicoccoides. The sequence goes on from NC_041393.1 coordinate 164,328,062, forward strand.
TCATAGCAATGCATCATATAGCAGCAGCAGAAGCAGCTCATAGCAATTCATCGCATAGTGGATCAGAATGAAAATTTGGCAAAAAATCAAAGGAGATCCTCACCTTGTTGGATGAGCTCATCCTTCAACAGCACCTCAAGGCCACGACCTGGGAGGATGGGAGGGGGAATAAGGTGCCTTCTGCCGTAGTGTGGCATCAGCCGTAGTTGTGCAGCGCCCGCCGGAGTAGTGCGTTGGACGAACCACAGTGGAGCAGCTGCTGGAGACCATGAGAATGACGGGCGGCGCCAGAGGGAGGAGAAGCCAGGGAGATTTGCCCCATCCCGCCGGCCATGTAGCCTAGCTGGAGAGAGCATCATCGAGGACCAAGCCAGATGAGACCAGTGGCGATGGCTCGCTGGAGGAACCCTAGTGCTGCAGGCAGGGGATCAAGGTAGAGGGAAAGGGGAGAGAAGATACAAGCGGGCAGGGCAATGAACGCTTGCGTGTTTGTTTTTACTTGAGGGTCAGGTGTGACACGGGCGTCAGCAGTTGCATTTTGAGTGTAATATAGGCAGACAACAGAGTCATTTCACTATTCCCCTCCCCTTCAATTTTTAGTGAGGTTCTACCCGAAACACCCCCCTCCAAAGTGAAATTAGTTAAGCCCAAGCCCATAACTCAAAAATGACTTCTTTACATCTTTTATGGCTTATTTTGACAATAAGCCCTGAAAAGGCGGAATCGAACTGGCCCTTAACCTGTAATTCAATTGTGTGTGCAATGATGAATCGCTCCTGCCTGCTATAGTGTACATTTATGCATCATCATACATGGCATAACCTAATACATGTGCATTCCATTATAGAATTTGGAATATGCAATGTTTATAATAGTTCATACGTTGCATATGATGTTTAAATGCCTCTTAAATTTGGTTAGTCAAGTGATGGTCTTTAAGCCTCCTTCTTTGCTTCTTTTCTTGATATGTAAGATTTGCTCACACATCTGTTCAATTGCTTGTTTGCATCAGCCAGCCATACTAGGACTGTTTGCTTTGATTACTTGTTGTTCTTGACCTAACACTCTAATAGAGCTTGTCAACGATTTAAACACTAAGAGCTGCTATAGTGGGGCCTTGTCTAACTCATAGGTGACATAAAGGTTTGGCTGTACACTAAAGTAGGCTCTCCAAGAGTACCTGGAGATCCAGTTCGAAGGTATGCCTAGTTTTTCATAGTGCAGACATAGTAAATGCTCATTTCATTGTGTGCAAGTGCAAGAGATGCGGCATGTTTCATTATATGGTGTTGTTTTGTTATAATCTCATCCTTTTGTGTTCATAGACGGGAAAGTATGCATATTTATCTTCCAAGGAGACGACTAACTAGTTCGTGTCACCTTGCAGAGGGGGTGCAATGAAGATAAGATTGAGGATTTCCATGTACAAGATGTTAGGAAGGAGCCTTGCAAGAGAAGTAGGAGCTGCGCTGAGCCTCTTCAACCTATTAAGGTAAGTCACTATATCCAACTCAACAGTTCAATTCCTTGTTTGTTTCAGGCATAGTTAATTTGCTCTTTTCAATTGCTTTATTTGTCCTCAGTTAATGAGATGCCCAAAGAATTGTGCCTGATGTTGGGTACTTGTATAACTATTAGTTGTCATAATTAAAGGCCATACCATTTAATTACTCTGCGGAAGTGTGCCTAAAGCTTTGAAGTCTATTAACCAACTATTATTGCATGACGCTCACAATCTAGTTTATACTAGGCTAATGATTGCATAGTTTTGCTTGTTGTAGTATGTTTGTATGAAACCCTCTGCTGTTCATTATGCTCCTAAGACTTTAATTGAGCTACAGAATTGCCAACTACTTACTTACTTATACGCAATGTGTTATCTAAATTTGTAACTTGTCTGTGTTTTGGATTGGGCCCCAACATCATGCTCCTCTGGTGAGCTAAGAGAGATTTTTGTATGCAGGCTGCATAGACTACCTTTTTTATAATTTTTAAAATATCACCTGCTTATGCTTCATGATGTGTATAAATATTGTTAGTCCTGTTTTTCCATGTACTCCCTCCGTCCCAAAATAAGTGTCTTAACTTTGTACTAGCTCTAGTAAAAAGTTGTACTAACCTTGAGACACTTATTTAGGGATAGAGGGAGTACAAAATAGTGTCTTGCTCGCTTCACTATTGTAACTATATTCTTGCCCTAGTCATGTGTACTTACAGAAACATTTCAGGATGAAGTGACATCAACACAAAGATCTGCGAGCAGTGCGGCATGGCCGTTACTGAATGATTATGGATTGGAATTGGAATGTGCTGATGTTCTCGAGTATCAATTAGAGGTGGCAAGACAGCGTGTACATGATTCTCAATGTACAATCAACAAGTTGAGACTAGACATGCAGGTATTAGATGCAGGAGTCGAAAAATGAAACAAGACACTGAGGTAACCACAAAGGAATTGGAGATTTTGCAAACTGAAATTTGTGCTATCTGAATCCGGCCAATCCTATTTTCTGAAGAGATTATAGTTCAAATGGAGTTAAGTTGATGTGCGTCCATGATGTATGAGCTGTATTTGCCCAGTGTATGTAATTTGCTATTTGTGTATGCTTTATTATCACCGGTGCCGAACCATAATGCCCAGTGGGTATACTCGGCTGTAATTTCTTTATTGTATAGTGTAGGATTATTCTATGTTTCTATGCCTTGGTCTCTTTGTTGTATCATGTATGTTTTTAGAGGTGATAGTATAGAGTAGGATAATTCTTTGAATATGCTATATCGTTTAAACGGGGGCCAACTCGCCCAAATGTTGTAGTGACTGTCGGTGTCAAAACCGGCGGATCTCGGGTAGGGGGTCCCGATCTGTGTGTCTTAGGCTGATGGTAATAGGAAGCAAGAGACACAATGTTTACCCAGGTTCGGGCCCTCTCGATGGAGGTAAAATCCTACTTCCTGCTTGATTAATATTGAGGATATGAGTAGTACAAGAGTAGATCTACCATGAGATCGTAGAGGCTAAACCCTAGAAGCTAGCCTATGATGATTATGATTGTAGTTGTGATCGGCCTTCTAAGGACCAACCTCTCCCGTTTATATAGACACCGGAGAGGGATAGGGTTTACATGGAGTCGGTTACAAGGAAGGAAATACAATATCCGGATTGCCAAGCTTGCCTTCCACGCAAAGGAGAGTTCCATCCGGACACGGGACGGAGTCTTGAGTCTTGCATCTTCATGCTCCAATAGTCCGGACGAAGTATATAGTCCGGCTGTCCGGATACCCCCTAATCCATGACTCCCTCAGTAGCCCCTGAACCAGGCTTCAATGACGATGAGTCCGGCGCATAGTCTTGTCTTCGGCATTGCAGGGAGGGTTCCATCTTCGAATACTCCAAAGTACCTGTTACGATGAATAGTGTCCGGCATTCCATCAATGTTGTACTCCTCGGCTTCAGTGCCTCAATAATGACCATCTCCACGTGTCGAGCAAATGCGAGGAGCCGATGAAATTTTGCATTTGCCACCCTCAATCCTTCGGGCTGACCATCTATTTGAAGATACGGGGATTCTCAAATCCAAACCTCACTCTCCCCCCTTGAGCAAGCATCTAACAGAGCGCTCCGGAAAAACCATTCCAACATGGCCGATCGTCGCAGCTCCTCTGCTCGCTCTCCTCGCTCCAAGCCGGGGGACTGGGAAGAGTGTTCAGTTCCCCATAGCCGTTTGATTGAGTTACAAACCCAAGGGTTTCTCCCACCGGCGTTCATGGTCCCCGTCCGAGCCGGAATAGCCACCTATAATGGCGGGGAACAGGCGGAGGGATCTTCTAATCCATCTCCAGAGGAGCAAATATGCCTCATCCAGCATCTGCTAAGGGGCGTCGGGTTTCCCATCCACCCGTTCCTTCGCAGGCTCCTGGAGTTCTACGGACTCCAGTTGCACAACTTTACCCCTACCTCTATACTACATATAGCAGGGTACATTGCCCTTTGTGAGCTATTTCTAGGCTGTGAGGCTCACTTCGGGTTATGAAGAAGTTGTTCTGCCTTGTCCCCCGCAACCAGGGAGAATCCCTATGTCAGGTGGGCGGGGCCGAAGTATGGCGCATTGCCGAGACCAGATACCTATCCGGCACTCCCAAGAAGGCACCAGAGAACTGGCCTTCAGAGTGGTTTTACATTGAGTATGTTCCCCTTCCGGATCCAGTCCGGACAGGTCTCCCCAAGTTCAGTAACGCCCCACCGAGGGCACATCTAAGCTGGCGCCCCCGAGGCCCCCAAGAGGAGGATACCAGGGAAATACATTACCTGATGAGCAGGATGAAGTTACTGGCCAAATCCGGACTGACGATAGTCGAGGTTATGGCAATATGCATAATACGGGGAGTGCAACCGCTTCAATATAGGGGGAAGCCCATGTGGCACTTCAACGGGGAAGATGATGCCACCCGCTGTGGCTGTAAGGGTCCGGACTCCGCCAGTGCTCTGGCAAGGATATTGCCCAATTTATACAAAGCGGAAGAGGAAGAATTACTTCACATCAAACCGCGAGATGGATTCTCCATGCACAACCCCCCAAACTGGGTAAGCCGTCATTCCTTTCCCCGCTTCACTTATTGTGGCATTCTTCGCTAAGATTATCTGCCTCGATATTCCCGAGCAGGAACTGAGGAGGGCCGTAGAAGGAATCTCCAGCCCCTCCCCGCAGCCAGAGGACCCCAGAAGGGCCCTAGATCCAGGACTCGAAGAAGATCCGGATATTACCGTGGAGCTTGTCAACGGGATATTTTATCAAGCGAGCTGCGATGGCGCCTTAGTGGCCATTATTGCCGACTATCCCGGACTGCTGCCTACGTCGCGTGTAAGCCAAGCTGAAAAACCCTATCCTCCGAAGAGGAATCCCTTCAGATGTCATGCCTTACCCTTGAAGTGTTGTGTTTTTGTAGAGATGATGGTCGGAGCGTGGGGCCGAGCCCCTAGGGACTCGTCGGCCAAGGGCGTCCGGATCGGGCAGGCTCAAGAGGAAGGCGGTAAGGGTAGACTCGCCGCTACAGAGGTAAGGCAAAAACCTATGCTGCGATTATGGTATTTTGAAGTATAACAGTGCCCTTTGTGTCCTGGCAGGAAGAGGAGCAGTCAAACTATATCCGGGGATCCTGCCAACCACGCCTCCACCAGCCGGATTCCAGAACCGGCTTTGAGAGCAGAGGCGGGAGTGGGGTCGATGCCGCATAGTTCTCCGACAGAGGATGCAGATATGCTCTCGACCACGAATTCCGAAGTAGAGAGCGCCATGAATCACCGGCGCTGACGGGCCGTACTTTGGAACAACATCTTTTCCGAAGAGGCATTTAACGCCTTCAATTCGGGAGACGCATACATCCGAGCTGCTCAAGGTGGGCTTGCCCATGCGACGGACCAGTATACCAAAGATATACGGGTAAGAAAATTTGATAAGCATGTGTAGTAGTAGCCCGTGAGACTTGAAACGGTTGAAACAACTGTTTTAAGGATCAATTTATGCAGAGGTCCTTGTAGATAAGAATGAGCAATTGTCTCGGGAGCTGGAGGAGTGCAAGGCCGAACTGAGGGCCATAGTTGCCAAGTTAGAGGAATCCCAAAAGCCCTCATCTGGTAACATTTGTCTCAATTGTACGAAGGTGCACCAGTTAGTAAATGGTTGATATGACAAGTCTAACAGAAAATTCTGCAAACAATCCCGGGGTGAATCCGGAGGGCGTAAGAGATGACGAATCACATCTCAAAAGGCAGCTGAAGGCTGGTGAGCGCATTCTTACACAGGTTAGGCATGAGAAGAATAATCTTCTAGATGCCAAAGTCCAGCTAGACGTGGAGTTAAAAGACGTCCGCGCTCAGCTGGCGGACTCCGTGAAGGAGAACAAATGGCTTCGACGCGACATTTATGGTAAGTGCCTAGACGAACTGTAGTATAGTTCGGTGTAGAAGTATATTTAAAGGGTTTTGCTTGTAGGCATGTTAACGGGTCGCCCTAAGGAGGAGATGCCCTCATCTGCAGGCGATTTACTACAAGACCTCTCACAACTGCACGAGCAAGCTCGGCAGGTGATGCAGGGCGTTGTTCAGGCCTTGTGGCCATCAAGCTTCCTGCCGAATGGCATGGGGGAGCTTGTGGATATGCTTCAAGGAGCACGGCGGCGCTTCCGATTATGGAAGATGTCAGCCTGTCGGCAAGGTGCAAGAGAAGCCTGGGCTATGGTGAAGACGCGCTACACCAAGCTGGACCAGAACCATATGGCCGAAGTCAGACCGACGGGGCCAGATGGGCAAGAAATTCCGGTGAGTCTGGTATATGACCAGGTAGCGTTAGCCGCAAAGTATTCTTAACAGGATTGTAAGCTAGATAGCCTATTGGATGGTATAGAGGAGGAATATAGTCAGTCCAAGTGACTGTGTAATTCAATGGACATAAGTAGTCCCTAGCCGGATTAAAATCATTTGTCATGGCGGACCTTTTCGCTTCAGCCCCCGGATCCTATAGTCTGGGGTGTGTCCGAATACCCACTCAGTTATACAGAACCGGGGTATGCGTGGACACCAGGCGTAGGGGTCATAAGTGCTTGAACAGACAAGTACCCAACTAGTTATGTTATATTACATGGATAGTAAGAAACATCATCCAGGGAGAATAGTTCCGTTAGGGGTTCCTTTCCCTGGGTACGCATGCGATGATGCACATGTCCGGACTGCGAACAAGGGCGTAGGATACAAAACTTCTGGGGATTGACATTTTAATAAACGAATACATCTTTTGTTCACCGACTGAATATTCTCTTAAGGACGCTAGCTTTCGGCTTCACCCAGTCTGAGGTACACATCCAGCTGAACCAACAGTAACAATCACAGAGGTGCTCCCCTTATGCCCTAGCCGAATTAATGGGAACGTAGGGCATAAACACAAGAGCAGGCAACCCAGCTTGGCCACATCTTAAGTCATATCGATGCATATAATGGTGAAGAAAAGGCACATATGGAAAAAGAACGCATATGTGATGGGCGAAAAGCCATTAAAGTAATTATATTTAGCTTCTGAATAGGAAGCCCCCAGGTATTGCTTACACACATAGTACGACCGGAGTGATCCGGGCATCCGTACTATATTAAGTACTTTGTGTGAAGAGGAAAAAAGGGGCAAGACAGGAAAACGGAGGGAGCATGATTAAAAAGGAAGGGGGGGGGGTAAGGAGACGAACATTGAGTTCGGCGCTAGGCGTAGAATCTCCGGAGTCTGGCCGCGTTCCATGGGTTCGGCTCGAGTCTATTATCGGATGCATTATGTAAGCGGTACGCTCCTCCGGTGAGAACTTTGTCAATGACGAAGGGACCTTCCCACTTGGGTTTGAGCTTGTCCTTCTTCTTCTCTGGTAGGCGTAGGATGAGCTCGCCAATATTATAAGTTTTGGCCCACACTTCTCTGCTTTGGTATCGTCGAGCCTGCTGTTGATAGAATGCGGAGCGGGCTTTTGCAACGTCGCGCTCCTCCTCTAGGGCATCCAAGTTATCCAGCCGATCTAACTCGGCTTCCTTCTCTTCGTACATGCGTACGCGTGGCGAATCATGTATTATGTCGCAGGGTAGTACTGCTTCCGTGCCGTACACCATAAAAAATGGTGTATATCCGGTGGTGCAATTCGGCGTGGTCCGCAGCCCCCAGAGTACGGAGTCGAGCTCCTCGACCCAGTGCGTATCCGACTCTCTCAAGGATCGCACTAGTCTGGGTTTGATGCCGCTCATGATGAGACTGTTTGCCCATTCGACCTGGCCGTTTTTTGGGGATGGTAGATGGAAGCGTAGTCGAGCTTAATGCCCATTTTGCCGCACCAAGTTTTCACTTCATCGGCTGTGAAATTGGAGCCATTATCAGTGATGATGCTGTGGGGGACGCTGTATCGGTGTACGACCCTGGATATGAAGTCTATTACTGGTCTGGATTCGGCCGTTTTGACTGGTTTGGCTTCTATCCATTTGGTGAACTTGTCCACCATGACCAACAAGTATTTTTTCTTATGGCTTCCCCCTTTAAGGGGTCCGGCCATGTCTAGCCCCCAGACCGCAAAGGGTCAAGTTATGGGGATTGTTTGGAGAGCGGTAGGGGGCATATGACTCTGATTGGCAAAGAGCTGGCAACCGACGCAGTGTTGGACAAGGTCGTGTGCGTCTGCTCGGGCCGTCGGCCAATAGAAGCCTGTACGGAAGGCCTTGCTGACTAGTGCTCGAGCCGCGGCGTGGTGTCCGCCCAGTTCGTCATGGATTTCAGCCAAGAGCTGCCACACTTCCTCTTCAGAGATGCATCTTTGGAGCACTCCGGTCACACTTTTCTTGTAGAGTTCCCCTTCATGGACTTTGTAAGCTTTAGAACGTCGAACAATGCAACGTGCTTCATTTTGGTCTTCGGGGAGCTCCTGCCTATTAAGGTAGGCCAAGAAAGGCTCAGTCCACGGGGCGATTACCGCCATGATTTTGTGGGCCGAAGATGTTATTTCGATGGTGGAGCCTCCGATTATGTCTGATAGTTCGGAATCTGGGGGTGTGTTCAGATCCTTGCTAGTATTGCCGGACTCCCCTTCCCATACTACGGATGGCTTGAATAGCCTTTCGAGGAATATGTTAGGTGGGACAGGGTCACGTTCAGCGCTGATGCGGGCGAGGACGTCCGCCGCTTGATTTTTTTCTTGAGCCACATGGTGGAATTCGAGCCCCTCGAACCAAGCTGACATTTTGAGGACGGCATTACGGTAGGCCACCATTTTCGGATCCTTGGTGTCAAAGTCTTCGTTTATTTGTGATATTGCGAGGTTTGAATCCCCGCGCACTTCCAGGCGTTGAATTCCCATAGAGACTGCCATCCAAAGACCGTGCAACAGAGCCTCATATTCGGCCGCATTGTTGGAGTCTGTGTATAATATTTGGAGGACATACTAGACCGTGTCTCCGGTGGGAGACGTCAGGACTACACCTGCTCCCAATCCAGCCAACATTTTAGAGCCGTCGAAGTGCATGATCCAATTAGAGTACGCGCCATACTCTTTAGGGAGTTCGGCTTCTGTCCATTCGGCGACAAAGTCAGCCAGTACTTGCGACTTGATGGCCCGCCATAGTTTGTATGTTATGTCGAACTTAAGGAGCTCGATGGCCCATTTAGCAATCCGGCCCGTAGCGTCGCGGTTATTTATTATGTCATTGAGTGGTACTTCGGAGGCCACCGTAATCGAACACTCTTTAAAGTAGTGTCGTAGCTTCCGGGATGCCAGGAAGACTGCGTATGCTATTTTTTGATAGTGTGGGTATCGGGATTTGCATGGGGTGAGGACCGTGGATACGTAATAAACCGGCTTCTGGAGCGGGAATTTGTATCTGTCAACCTCTCGTTCGATGACGAGAACTGCGCTTACAACTTGATGTGTTGCGGCTATGTACAACAGCATAGGTTCGCTGATATTTGGCGCTGTTAGGTCTGGATTACTGGCCAATAAGGTCTTTATTTCATCCACTCCGGACGCGGCTGCATCCGTCCACATGAAGTGTTCGATGCGTCGGAGAAGGCGGTAAAGAGGTAATGCCTTTTCTCCTAACCTGGAGATAAAGCGACTCAAAGCAGCCACGCATCCAGCCAGTTTCTGGATGTGCTTGAGGTCTGTTGGTATAGTCAACTGCGACAGAGCTCGGATTTTTGCCGGATTCGCATCAATTCCTCTATTGGAAACAATGAAGCCCAGCAGTTTCCCTGAGGGGACGCCGAAAACGCATTTTTTCGAGTCCAGCTTGATGTCGTATGTCCGGAGGTTATCGAATGTAAGCCTCAAGTCATCTATTAGGGTTTAATGTGTCTTGTTTTTATGACCACATCGTCCACGTATGCCTCCACTGTTTTGCCGATTTGCTTTTCCAGGCATGTTTGAATCATGCGTTGATAGGTTGCGCCGACATTCTTAAGCCCGAAAGGCATAGTGTTGAAGCAAAAAGGGCCATATGGCATTATGAAAGCTGTTGCAGCTTGGTCAGACTCTGCCATTTTTATTTGATGGTATCCAGAGTATGCGTCGAGGAAACACAGCGAGTCGTGTCCTGCTGTGGCATCGATGATTTGATCGATGCAAGGGAGGGGAAAGGGATCCTTGGGGCAATCCTTGTTGAGGTCTTTAAAGTCGACACATAGGCGCCAGGATTTGTCCTTCTTTGGTACCATTACCAGATTTGCCAGCCAATCCGGATGCTTGATATCTCTGATGAATCCGGCCTCGAGTAGTTTGGCTAGCTCTTCCCCCATGGCTTGCCGTTTGGGCTCTGAAAACCGCCTTAGAGTCTGCTTGACCGGTTTGTATCGTTTTAGTATATTGAGGTTGTGTTCGGCCAATCTGCATGGGATGCCCGGCATGTCCTATGGGTGCCAAGCGAAAATGTCCCAATTCTCGCGCAAGAAGTCTTGCAGTGCGGCATCCATTGCGGGGCTCAACTGTGTCCCGGTGGAAGCTGTCTTCATGGGGTCCGTTGGATGGACTTGGAATTTTACTATCTCGTCTGCGGGTTTAAATGAGGTGGACTTGGGTCGCTTGTCGAGTATCATGTCGTCCCTGTCCATGGTGGACCGCAGTGTTGTTAATTCTTCGGCCGCTAGGGCTTCGGATAATGCTTCCAGGGCTAGTGCTGCGGTTTTATTTTCGGCGCGAAGTGCGACGTCCGGATCACTAGCTAGAGTGATGATTCCATTGGGTCCGGGCATTTTAAGCTTAATGTACCCGTAATGGGGTATAGCTTGAAAGCTTGTAAACGCGTCCCGCCCTAGAAGGGCGTGGTATTCGCTGCTAAAAGGAGCCACTTGGAATGTGATTTCTTCGGACCTATAATTCTCCGGGGTGCCGAATACCACATCGAGTGTGATTTTTCCCGCACATCATGCTTCCTGACTAGGGACAATTCCCCTGAAGGTTGTGCCGCTTTGTTCAATGCGCTTTTATCAATTTCCATCTTGTTGAGTGTTTCTTCATAGATCAAGTTTAATCCGCTTCTGCCGTCCATGAGTACTTTAGTGAGCCGAAAGTCGTCCATGATTGGCTAAGGACCAGAGTGGCTGGTGCCCAGACAGTCTGGAATCAAGGTTCATCACTGGCATTGAAAGTTATAGCAGTGTCGTTCCATGGGTTTATTTTTTCCACATGGCAAATTTCAGCAGAGTTTCTTTGAGCTCGCTTGCGCCTATTGTTTGAGGCAAAAGTCTCGAAGACTGTTAGTACCGTATTGTGTTTGTTAGCGGGATGTTGTTCTGCTTTATGGCTTGCAAGAAGATCCTCGCCACTTTTTGCAACCTGCCGGAGTATCCAACATGCCCTAAGGCTATGAGTTGGTGTTGTGTCTGGAGTACTGTGGAGTTTACATGGCCCATTGAGCCATTCTTCCAATACGGTTCCCCGCCCTAGGTGGGCTTTGGTTTCTTGGGGATTGGATCGGCTGACTTACGAGAGTTTGCATGTTTAGTTTGGACAAAGGTTTTGGTGAGAGCCGGACTATCCCAAAATTCTGTTTGGGTTTTCCAGGTGCTTTCCATCGCACAGTACTTCTGTACTATGGTTGCCAAGTCCGCAAAGTGTACTATGTCACGGCGACTTATAGCATTAAGGATTCCTTTGTTTGTGCAGTTTTTGCAGAAAAGTGAGACTATGTCCTCCTCGCGGCAGTCCTTGACCTTGTTTAGCACAAGGAGGAATCTGGCCCAGTAACGATGTACTGTCTCCTGGGGCTCTTTCCTGATATGGGAGAGATGGTTTAAGTCCGTGTGGGTGGGAATAGATGAATCCGGATTCTGATCCGATCTAGCACCTAGGGGCATGGGAGCTTCCGAGCCTGACAGCTCGGGATCCGGGGTGCTGCCCAATTTCTCCGGCTCAATGCCCGATTCTAAGTCCGGGACCTGGGTCATGTCTTCCCTTGGGTGGGTGTCCGGCTCAGGGAGCTCGGTGATCCGGACATAATTCGTCCTCAGAATTGAGGGGTAATCCGTGTGTGGTTCCTCCACTACCGCTATCTCATGGGTGGCCAGCGGGGATTTAATGTCCCTTTGGTCGAGTTTAAGCCTGATCCGGTCATGGTCCATAGCGACTCCCAAAGCGGCGATGCGATCCAAGAGCTCATTAAGGGAGGAGAGCTCTATCGGATCCATCTGTTCGGCGAGTTCCGAATTGACGCGAAGGTTATGAGTGATTACCCGAGAGGCCATCGTCGGTGCAACCGCCGATGGGGCAGCCATGATGAGGCCGCCAAGTCGGAGAGTTTGGCCTACAGCCAGCGCTCCCCCAGAAGTAATGTTGTCCTTGACAACGAGACGAGCCATCGAGCCTTGCAGGGATGACATAGAGGAACTCTCAATGAAAGCACCAATGTCGGTGTCAAAACCGGCGGATCTCGGGTAGGGGGTCCCGATTTGTGCATCTTAGGCTCATGGTAACAGGAAGGAAGGGACATAATGTTTACCCAGGTTCAGGCCCTCTTGATGGAGGTAAAACCCTACTTCCTGCTTTATTAATATTGAGGGTATGAGTAGTACAAGAGTAGATCTACCACGAGATCGTAGAGGCTAAACCCTAGAAGCTAGCCTATGATGATTATGATTGTAGTTGTGATTGGCCTTCTAAGGACCAACCTCTCCGGTTTATATAGACACCGGAGAGGGCTAGGTTTACATGAAGTCGGTTACACGGAAGGAAATACAATATACGGATCGCCAAGCTTGCCTTCCACGCAAAGGAGAGTTCCATCCGGACACGGGACGGAGTCTTGAGTCTTGCATCTTCATGCTCCAATAGTCCGGACAAAGTATATAGTCCGACTGTCTGGATACCCCCTAATCCAGGACTCCCTCAGTGACCATGGCCCTCCACGGGCCGTACGATCCTTGGGCCATCTATGGGACGGACGATCCATGGCCTTCTATGGGTTGTCCGATCCATGGGCCTTCTATGGGCCGTCGGATCCATGGGCCTTCAATGGGCCGTCGGATCCATGGGGCTTCTACGTCCCGTAGGATCCATGGGCCTTGTATGGGCCGTCTCATCTATGGGCCTTGTACGGGCCATTTAATGGGCCGTAAACGGGCTAGAGTGGAAATCGTACGTTTTATGGGCTGACCATAACGGGCCATTAATAGGTTGTATTTGATGATGCTATGAAAATGGCTGTTGGTGTCAAAACTGGCGGATCTTGGGTAGGGGGTCCCGATCTGTGCGTCTTAGGCTGATGGTAACAGGAAGCAAGGGACACAATGTTTACCCAGGTTCGGGCCCTCTCGATGGAGGTAAAACCCTACTTCCTGCTTGATTAATATTGAGGATATGAGTAGTACAAGAGTAGATCTACCATGAGATCGTAGAGGCTAAACCCTAGAAGCTAGCCTATGATGATTATGATTGTAGTTGTGATCGGCCTTCTAAGGACCAACCTCTCCGGTTTATATAGACACCGGAGAGGGCTAGGGTTTACATGGAGTCGGTTACAAGGAAGGAAATACAACATCCGGATTGCCAAGCTTGTCTTCCACGCAAAGGAGAGTCCCATCCGGACACGGAATGGAGTCTTGAGTCTTGTATCTTCGCGCTCCAACAGTCCGGACGATGTATATACTCCGGCTGTCCGGATACCCCCTAATCCAGGACTCCCTCAATAGCCCCTGAACCAGGCTTCAATGATGATGAGTCCGGCGCGCAGTCTTGTCTTCGGCATTGCAAGGCGGGTTCCATCTCTGAATACTCCAAAGTAATTATCAAACACGTAGACAGTGTTCGGATCTGCAAAATGATCTTCACATACTGCCGTAGAGAAAATGATATTTCACAAACATAATCTGCTGACCACGTGACATGTCATTACGGTCGGGTCATTATTCGAGCCATTTCCCACAACCAGCCATAGCGCAAATTGCGAGGCGGTTTCTCCTGCACGTTTTGCCATAGCAGAGATCATGTCCCCTTATCTTGGGATCCTCATCAATACGGGTATGGTTAATCCAACCGCACCGCTAATCGCGGCAAGTGGGGAGCGAGCGGGTTCCACCAGGCAAGTGGGGAGGCGCAAAAAGCTTTTACCGTCTCTATAAAGAGATAAGGTCTCTTCCTCTTTGCCCACGCCTTCTCCTTCTGCTAGCCCATTCCCCTCTGTTCGAGCCCTAACGCCCAGGCATTCTTCTTTTCCATCGAAGAAAGGTTTTGCAAAGATGTCCGGATCCGGAGCAGGAGGCAGATGGATGGCCTCTACTGTCCAGGAGAAGGATATCAAGAGGTTCCGGGAGGCCGGGTATCTGGCCAAGAAGATCGGCCACCGTCTCCTACCGGCGAGACAGGTTGTCCCTACTCCGGAGCCTCACGAGAGAGTCGTGTTCCTATCCCATTTTGTCCGCGGGCTCGGGTTTCCCCTTCACCCATTCGTTCGTGGAGTCATGTATTACTATGGGATTGATTTTCATGATCTTTCCCCCAATTCTTTCCTCAATATCTCGACGTTCATCATCGTGTGCGACTCCGGATTTCACCTCACTTCGGCCTGTGGCTGAAGATTTTCAATGTGAAGCCCAAGGTGATGAGTGGCGAGCACGCCGAGTGCGGTGGCGCTATGGTGAGCAAGATGCCCAAGGTCGTTTGGCCGACGGGTGCCTTCAACGACTCCATCAAGGAGTGGCAGCAGCAGTGGTTCTATATCACCGAACCACAAGGCAAAAGGTTGGCTGCTGCTCCTAAGTTCAGATCCGGAGCACCACTGCGGCTCACATCCTGGCCCGAGAAGGGCCTGAACTAGTCCTCGTCCGATGAGCTGTCGCTGCTCCAGACGCACGTTCAGAGTGTGGTCTACAAGGACGTCAAGCTCGTCGACGTAGTCCAGCTGATGTTAGTTCGCCTGGTTCTCCCTTGCCAGCGTCAAGCCTGCAATTTGTGGGAGTACGACCCAACCGAGCACCAGACCCTTCGGGAGCTCTATGATTCCTCCCACAAGGATATCTGGAAGGTTCTCTTTAAGTCCGGCAAATCATGGTCGGGCTCCTCCGAGGACCGTGGGTATCAATTATCCCATTCTGCAAGCCCGGTAAGTTATTGCTATGCTCTATCTATCAATGCTTCGGTTGGCATGTCCCGAGGGAGACATTTTAATCATGCTTTATCACAACCTCAGGGATGGATAAAAAGGGTGGAGCAGATACATTGTCCGGCCCCGCTGCCGGACGAACCGGCCAGACCTCTCCTGACGAAGATGCGGGTCCCATCGCCTTACGAGGCACCAAAGAAAGAGGCCTCCAAGAAGGTCAAAAAGACCCGGAGTGGCCTCCGTCGCCGCGATGCTTCGGACACAAAATCCGAAGACTCCAGCGATGCTCCTTCCTTCGAGGATGAAGAGGAGGAAGCAGAGGAGGACGAGCCTCACTCAGGAGGTGGGAAGAAAAGGACGGCCTCCTCATCCCGGGAGGCCAAATCGCCCAAGAGGGGGAAAGATTCCCTCCTAGAGGCATCCACCACGGCTGCCGATAGAAGCCCGGAGTGGGATCCCAGGGCCCAGCCCCTGGAAAAGTCATAATTATACGAAATCCGAACACACATATGTATCCGGGGTTGTTTGGGTATAGTAGTTTTAACTGTTGCCATATTTTGTACAGCCCGGCAAGGTCTCGCGCCGGACAGTCCTCATCGGAGGATTCGCTGAGCTCAGACGCCTTGGCGAGCGAGACACCTCCAAAGGCCCCTTCCCCAAAGTCCAGGCGTGACACTGAGGTGTCGTCTCAATGGGACCCGGACCAGGGGGGCATATCTCTGGAGCCGGACACACGGGAGCAATGCCCCCCAAGCATGTCGACGGCGGGGGCGATCTCGGGTTTGGACCACAGATGGACACGGTTCTGGAGACTTTTAAGGCTCCAGATCGGGCGAGCAGCCACCTTCGACGGTGGGAGGCTTGCCTACTCCACCAGCAACCTCTATCCAAGTAGAGCTGCTAGGCGGTCTATCGACAGTGTTAAAGAACGCGTCTATCGTCGATGAACATCGGACCCTCATGGGTGCGGTGGTTCAAAAGATTTAGTCCGCCGAGAGCGGGCTGAATGAGTCCTGCCTTGGCCTTATAAAGGCCTTTGAGGTATGTTTCCTAAGAAACCTTTGAGCAATCGTCATAATATAAGTAGTAGCCCCTGATACACTGTCCGACGAAAGAGAGAGAGACGGGCAGGGGATCAAATCCTTTGTTTTTGCAGGAGCCTTTGTTAATGACGTATGCCCCTTTGTGTGAAAACAGGCGTCTACAGAGAAGACGTCCGCTCATGATGCGGAAGTGTCCGGACTAAAGCAGAGCCTAAAACGGCCCGAGGAGGAACTTGGCCGTGTGAAGAAGCAATTGGAAGACAAGCAAGGTATGTTGAAAACATTGTCTTGAATTTGGCACGAATGAGTAATTGTGCCTAGTGAAAAGTATTTGTATTGTATGGTCTAGGAGCGAGTGTCAAATATGAGGCACTAAAGAAGGGCGTGGCTGATGCCAATGAGAAGGCTACCGCCGAGCAGGCGCTTCATGAGAAACACGAGGCCAGGGTCATCGCAGCTGAGCGAGAGCTCCAGGAGGCTGTGAAGAAAAGCGAGGGCTTGGAGCAGAGTCTAGTAGGGAAAGAATCCGAACTCGCCCAAGCTCTTGAAGCCGCGGAAGATGCTCGAGAA
The DNA here is from genome assembly GCF_002162155.2 of Triticum dicoccoides. Classification (NCBI taxonomy): domain Eukaryota; kingdom Viridiplantae; phylum Streptophyta; class Magnoliopsida; order Poales; family Poaceae; genus Triticum; species Triticum dicoccoides. The sequence continues at coordinate 164,344,775 of NC_041393.1, forward strand.
GAAGCCCGAGGTGCTGTGCGGGACATTCAGGAGGCCCGGAAGGTTGCGACTGGTAAGGCCTTTTGTATTCATGGCCATTTTTACATGATAGTGGGAAGAACTCTAAGCGACAAGCTGAAATCTTGTTTTTCCAGGGGCGTTTGCGGATCTGCCTCGCAGCATATCATATGCCGCCCAATTCTACCGGACCGAGGAGAAGAAGTCTGCTGAGAGGGATTTCTGGTCACAGTATTTGGTGCCAAACTATCCGGTGCCCTTTATCGATCAGCTGAAGCAGCTGGTCGAACTGCACCAGGCGGCCGAACTAGCCATGAAGGACTTGGTTGTCCGGCTGTGGCCCACAGAGCCCATTCCAAGCAGTTACTTCGGACTCGTGAAGCGGATTGTGGGCGCCTGTCCTCGGCTTGATGCTGTTAAGCGATCAGTCTGTATAGAGGGTGCGCGCATGGCGTTTGCCCGTGCAAAAGTGCATTGGGGGAAGCTTGACATGGAGAAGCTGATGACCGAGGGGCCGCCAGAGGGTAAGGAGCACCGCAAGCCCGAGCTGTACTATGAAGGTGTACTGAAGGGAGCCCGCCTTGTGGCAGATAAGTGTACCAAAGACATTATATTTCCCTGAGGGCATTCTTGCCGTTCTTTGTAATATGGGATAATGGCACTTTTATTATCTATTGCCTGTTTTGTTTGAACATTTGTTCTTCCTGTGCGGCTGTTTAGTGTATGTAAATCCTGAGAGTTGGCCAGTCGTCGGCTTCTGCCCCCACGAAAGAAATACGGGGGTGTTCGGGACATACCTGAACACTCTTTATCCCATGGCTGGGTCCTTTTAAGGAGGTGTTCCTCACCACGAATGAGGCAATCGGACTATAGGGCTTTACCACTCTCACTTAGCCACAGGAATTCGAGTATGGTCGGCGCAGCCCCTAGTGTTCGGAAGGCCGAACTAGGGGCTCTATTGGCGCCTGATCGGAGGACCGATCCGTCGCACTCTGCATTTATAATGGCGTTATGCAGAATAAATCTTTAAGGATTTTACAACCTCTCGAACAGCTGACCAGCTCTAGCCGTATCATGACAGTCAGTTTTCGGCTTTCTCTACTGAGGTGCTCGTCCGGCAGATCCGGGACACAATCGCAGTAGTTCTCCTTGCGCTACCTTAGCCGATATAACGGAACATAAGGTACCAAAACAAGGGAGCCAGGCAAACCCAACCAATGACCCAAGACATGATTCGGAGCTGATGCATATAGTACTATAAGTTCGGGGTGCCGAGCGACCGAAAAGGTGGTCGGACTTTACTGTCGTACTGTGAAGCCCCTGGCATAATCGGGCATAACACTAGGCGTCGATGAGAAACGACGGCCGGTAAGTGTTATTGAAGTCTACGCATTGTAGTAGGATTATATGTCTATGCATATGAGTACAATTTATGATTATGAAAAGAGGTGTTTTTGGCGGAACCTGTGATGGCCGGATTGGAGGGGGTTGTGAGTGGATTTGAAGTGAATCCGGACTGCCTTCTTTGGGGGGGGGGGCTCACATGCATGTTCCTGTCCTTGTGTGTCCGGGTCGATTCCACGTCGCCAATCCTTTTCTGCGTCAAAGTTAGTTTGTAAAGGCAAATACTTGGAGGCAGCTGAACGTCCTCTTGTGGTTGGTCCGAGGGTTCCTGATCGGACCCTGGTTAACCCAGCCGTTATACCGTGAAGTAGCGCGGACTCTTCAGTTGGTGTCTGGATAGTTGGCTGTCATATCAGAATTTTGACATGCATGCACGACTCACTACTCCGGCAGCTGCTATATGACTTCCGCTTTAAGGGCAGGGTTCGGCCGTGCCCATAGGTGTGATTACATCACACGGTGTTGGCCTAAATGGTTTACCACATGGAAATCTAGTCGATGTGGTTCATCCCATTAGCATATGGTAAATTACCGTATGAGGGGAGGGTGCCGAAGAATTATTCTTTGGCGTGGCATTTTTTGGTGATCCTAAGACAACCGTCAGAGTGGTGGGCCATTAAAACTTGGCCTTTGCACCTGGCATCTTTTAGAAGATGTTATTTGTAGTTTCATACCTGTGGGGGCTTTATGTGTTATGGAGCCCCCGGACTACTAGGTCTAGAGGTACTGCAATGGAATTGTTGTGGTTGATGTTGTCCGAACGATTGATGTGATCGGGGGAGATCGGCCATACTTTTATGATCTGGAGGATCTTTTGACTTTGCCGTTGTTGAACTCCTCCCCTTATTGTTTCCGGCGCACGACCGGCCACTTTGCTTTGAGGATCCGGCATTCTCTATTGGTGTGCTTGGCCGTCCTCCTAGGAGTACCATGAGTTTCACATGGTTGATCGAGTATGTTGCTCGGGCCGTATAGGCTTGAGCTGTTCTTTGTCCGTTGATCGGACTGGGAGTTGCTAGATTTGGCACCAACTTCCCTGACTTGACTTTTATGACAATTGCGCCGAGGCTTGAGGATGCTTCTTCGTGTATCCTTCGTATCATCTTGGACCGTAGTGGTGTGTTGACGTCGGGGTATGTGCCTTGGGTTCTCCTGTTTAGGTTGAGGTAGCCAGTTATGCCGTGTGTGCCCTTTGTCGGGGCGGTCGAGTCCGTATTTTTCGATGGCCAGGACCTTGGTCCACCTGTCCACGAGCAAATCTTGGTCAGCTTTAAGCTGTTGTTGCTTCCTTTGCAAGATCCTTGCTGTGGCCATGAGCTGTCGCTTGAAGCGAACTTGTTCCATTGGATCTTCAGGCACGTCGAATTCGTTATTGCCAAGGCTTACCTCATCCTCGGAGGGGAGGTGTATAGTTGTCCCTTTCCAAGTATCCCACCGTGGCCAGTTCGGCCTGCTTGACGGCAGGCTGATCAGGGTTGTATTCATCTTTGGCACCGCCCGGATTGTTTTCGTCTCCAGTTTCCTTCGGAGTGTCCACCATATATATATCGTAGGAAGAGGTGGCTGTCCACCGCCCAGTGAGCAGTGGTTCATGTTCTTCTCCTGCATCGTCGTCCATACCGTCGATGTCTTTGGAGTCAAAGTCAAGCACGTCCGTTAGATCATCGACCGTGGCAATGAAGTGGGTGGTGGGTGGGCAGCGAGTTCCTTCGTCGCCTGCTTCCCACTCGGGCCGGACATAGTTCGGCCAAGAGCCTCCTGACAAAGAGAGAGACTTTAATGAGTTAAGCGTGTCGCCAAAGGGCGAGTGCTGGAAGATATCCGTAGCGGTAAACTCCATTACCGGAGCCCAACCAGGCTCGACGGGCTCGGGAGCGCGCGGACTTGGACCTACAACCGGACGCGAATCCTGGGGTCCGGAGTCACAGGCCTCCACAGAGGTGAGACCTGTGTTTGGCTCCACCACCGATGAGTGTGCGGCCTGCGGGGCGGGGTCCATCCCTCCGTCCTTAGGCAACGCAGCCTGCTCCAGATTTAGGTCCGAGGCTACTGCAGGGGTGATATCCCGAGCATTGTTCGACAACAGGTCTAAGTCGTGCTCGTCATGACTGTCCGGTGCTCCTAGCATAGGCCCAAATCTATCGAAGATCAAGTCTCCGCGAATGTCCACCGGATAGTTCAGGTTTCCGAACCTGATCTGGTGGCTAGGGGCGTAGCTGTCGATCTGCTCCAGATGGCCAAGCGAATTAGCCCGCAGTGCGAAGCCGCCGAACACAAAGATCTGTCTGGGGAGAAAAGTCTCACCCTAGACCGTGCCGTTGACGATGATTGAAGGATCCATCGAGCCTTGCAGCGACGACACAGAGGAACTCTCAATGAAAGCACCAATGTCGGTGTCAATACCGGCGGATCTCGGGTAGGGGGTCCCGATCTGTGCGTCTTAGGCTGATGGTAACAGGAAGCAAAGGACACAATGTTTACCCAGGTTCGGGCCCTCTCGATGGAGGTAAAACCCTACTTCCTGCTTGATTAATATTGAGGATATGAGTAGTACAAGAGTAGATCTACCACGAGATCGTAGAGGCTAAACCCTAGAAGCTAGCCTATGATGATTATGATTGTAGTTGTGATCGGCCTTCTAAGGATCAACCTCTCCGGTTTATATAGACACTGGAGAGGGCTAGGGTTTACATGGAGTCGGTTACAAGGAAGGAAATACAATATCCGGATAGCCAAGCTTGTCTTCCACGCAAAGGAGAGTCCCATCCGGACACGGGAAGGAGTCTTGAGTCTTATATCTTCATGCTCCAACAATCCAGACGATGTATATAGTCCGGCTGTCTGGATACCCCCTAATCCAGGACTCCCTCAATGGCCCAACAGATTAACGGGCCACAAACGGGCCGACTGTATCCACGGGTTGAATTTGGCCCACAAGCAGAAAAGGCCAGTAACGGGTCGTAAGTAACTGAATGCTGGAAATGAGCCCAAGAATAAATGGGCCCTGAGAAGGCCGAAAGGTAACACGGGCTGGAAATGACCCAATGGAATAATGGGCCACTAATGGGTATAAAGTGATACACTGTTCATTATGGGCCGGTTTCACCACGGGCCGTTAATGGGCCAAGAGTTACAAAGGGACTCGTATGGGACAAAAGACGTCATGGGCCATACATGGGCCGAAAGTTACAATGGGCTGGAATCATATAGGACGGCCCAGATGACGCTACTGGGCCTAATACCGTTAGGCCGTAACGGGTCGTGAGTTAGCGGGCTATAAATGGGCTATATGCGAACATGCCGTTAACAGGCTTTCCGTGGGCCGGCCCGCCACCTTTTGACCAAGTCAAAGGGGCTGGCCTTTTCACAGGAATGGGCCTCTGTTGGGCCATGCCACGTGTCAACGTATCATAGGTGCCCTGTGTCCAATGAGCGGATGACATCTGTCCCAACGGTGAGCCGACACGTGTTTCCTCCGGCCAATGATGATTTTACACGTGGAAAATCCCCATTGGTCAGGGCTGTTAACGGGTTATCGAATCCAAACCGGACCCAATAGCTTAACGGCGTTCCGTTACGGTGGATGCCACGTGTCGGTCACCCTTGACGATAGCACTTCTGTGACACGCGATTTATCATCATGGAAGTGGACACTTCCGTGATGATATTTTGGTAATGTCATGGAACACTTCTACGACAGCACAGGTATGACTATCTTGATTCTGTCATAAAATCGTCATGGATGTACATGCATGACAAAAAACGCGACCTACTGTGACAAACACGTATCATCACGGAAGTGTATTTTTTATAGTGTAACAACATTGCAACCATGCTCATCATTCAGATATTTAGTCCCAAACATTTTAATCCATTCTTCTTCTAACACTTTGGCACAATTTTCCTTTCCATCATTTTCACGAAAGACATTAAAAAGAGGAAGCATATATGGCAACCTCAATTCCATTTTTTGTAGTTTTATTTTTATAAACCAAACTAGTGATAAAACAATAAACTAAAAGATTCAGTTGCAAGATCGAAAGATATACCTTCAAGCACTCACCTCCCTGGCAATGGCGCCAGAAAAGAGCTTGATGTCTACTATGCAACTTTATTCTTGTAGACTCATGGTAGGCCTCCAAGCGCAGAGTTTTGTGGGACAGTAGCAATTTCCCCTCAAGTGTATGACCTAAGGTTTATCAATCCGTGGGAGGGGTAGGATGAAGATAGTCTCTCTCAAGCAACCCTACAATCAAATACGAGAAATCTCTTGTGTCACCAACACACCCAATACAACGGAAAATTGTATAGGTGCACTAGTTTGGCGAAGAGATGGTGATAGAAGTGTAGTATGGATAGTAGATATGAGTTTTTGTAGTGCGAACAATAAAAAACAGCAAGGTAGTAAATAGTAAAACGGGGCACAAACGGTATTGCAATGATGGAAAATGAGGCCTAGGGTGTATACTTTCACTAGTGCAATCTCTCAACAATGCTAACATAGTTGGATCATATGATTATCCGTCAAAGTGCAATAAAGAATCCCTCCCGAGTTCCTATTATAGAGAACAAAAGATAGAAATTGTTTGTAGGGTACGAAACCACCTCAAAGCTATTCTTTCTGATCAATCTATCCTAGAGTTCGTACTAAAATAACATAGAGCTATTCTTTCCGATCAATCTAACCAAGAGTTTGTACTAAAATAACACCATATGACACACATCAACCAACTCTAATGTCACCTAGATACTCCAATGTCACAACAAGTATCCGTGAGTTAATTCTACGATATGCATCAAACAACTTCTTGATCATAATATTCAATCCACAAAAAGAACTACAAGGAGACCCCAAAGTTTCTATCAGAGAAAAGATAATAAAAATGTGCATCAACCCCTATGCATAAGTTACACAATGTCACCTCGGGAATCTGCAAGTTGAGTGCCATAACATACATCAAGTGAATCAATATGATACCCCATTGTCACCTCAAGTATTCATACCGCAAGACATACATCATGTGTTCTCAGATCTGAACATTCAATCCGACAAGGCAAAACTTCAAAGGGTAAAGATTCAACTCATCACAGCAAGAGTAGAGAGGGGAGAAATATCATATGATCCATCTATGTTAACAAAGCCCATTGAGGGAGTCCTGGACTAGGGGGTGTCCGGATAGCCGAACTATCATCATTGGCCGGACTCCAAGACTATGAAGATACCAGATTGAAGACTTCGTCCCGTGTCCGGATGGGACTTTCCTTGTCGTGGAAGGCAAGCTTGGAAATGCGGATACGTAGATCTCCTACCATTGTAACCGACTCTGTGTAACCCTAGCCCTCTCCGGTGTCTATATAAACCGGAGGGTTTTAGTCCATAGGACGAACAACAATCATACCATAGGCTAGCTTCTAGGGTTTAGCCTCCTTGATCTCATGGTAGATCCACTCTTGTACTACCCATATCATCAATATCAATCAAGCAGGAGTAGGGTTTTACCTCTATCGAGAGGGCCCGAACCTGGGTAAAAACATCGTGTCCCTTGTCTCCTGTTAGCATCCGCCTAGACGCACAGTTCGGGACCCCCTACCCGAGATTCGCCGGTTTTGACACCGACATTGGTGCTTTCATTGAGAGTTCCTCTGTGTCATCGCTCATAGGCCCGATGGCTCCTTCGATCATCAACAACAACGCGGTCTAGGGTGAGACTTTTCTCCCCGGACAGATCTTTGTATTCGGCGGCTTTGCACTGCGGGCCAATTCGCTTGGCCATCTGGAGCAGATCGAAAGCTACACCCCTGGCCATCAGGTCAGATTTGGAAGTTTGAACTTCACAGCCGACATCCATGGAGACTTGATCTTCGACGGATTCGAGCCACAGCCGAGCGCGCCGCACTGTCACGATGGGCATGACCTAGCTCTGCCGCTGGACAGTGCCCTGGAGGCCGCACAAGAGTACGCTCCGACCCTTAACTCGGAGCCAACTGCGCCGATCGAGGATGGGTGCCTAGACACCGCCTCGGGGGCTGCTACCTCTACGACGATAGAGCCAAATACCGACCCTGTCCCTTGTGAAGCTCGTGACTCCGAGGTGCCGGACTCCTCGCCGGACTCCAAACCTCCCGTGCCCCTACCAATCGAATCCGATTGGGTGCCGATCATGGAGTTCACCGCTGCAGACATCTTTCAGCACTCGCCTTTTGGTGACATCCTGAATTCACTAAAGTATATCTCGTTATTAGGAGAGCCCTGGCCGGACTGCGGTCAGGACGGTTGGGATGCGAACGACGAAGAAATTCAAAGCCCACCCACCACCCACTTTGTAGCCACTGTCGACGACCTAACCGACATGCTAGACTTCGACTCCGAAGACATCAACGGTATGGACGACGATGCCGGAGATGACCAAGAACCAGCGCCTACGGGGCACTAGAAAGCCACCTCGTCATACGACATATACATGGTGGACATCCCAAAGGATGGGAATGGCGATGGAACAACGGAGGAAGACCCCTCCAAGAAACAGCCTAAGCGCCGACGTTAGCGACGCCGCTCTAAATCCCGCCACAGCAAGAATGGAGACTCCGGCACCGGAGACAATAACACCCCTGACAGTGCCGAAGACAACCCCCTTCAGCAAGATTCAGCACATGAGGATGAAGAAGCCAGCCCTCATGAGAGAGCGGCAGACAAAGAGGTAGAGGACGATAATTACGTACCTCCCTCTGGAGACGAGGCAAGCCTCGATGACGACAAATTCGTCGTGCCCGAGGATCCCGTCGAACAAGAGCGTTTTAAATGCAGGCGCATGGCCACGGCAAGTAGCCTCAAGAAAAAGCAGCAACAGCTTAGAGCTGACCAAGATCTGCTAGCTGACAGATGGACCGAAGTCCTTGCGGCCGAAGAGTACGAACTCGAACGCCCCTCCAAAAGCTACCCCCAACGCAAGCTGCTGCCCTGATTAGAGGAGGAAGCATATAAACCCACATCACCAGCGCACAATACGGCCGACCGACCACCTCGTGGCTGCGACAGAGAGGCCTCTAGGCCTTCCACTAAAGTCATACCCCGGCATCGCTCGAAAAGCACAAAGCCATGGGGGAATGCGCCGTACTTACGAGACATATTGGAGGATAAGGCAAGACAATCAAGATCGATCTACGGATCGTGTGGGCGCCCCACGATGCGCGACGATGACCGTCGCGCCGGATACAGCAACTCCGGCCGGGCCGAACACAGTAGACAAAGCTCGCTTGAGCTACGTCGTGATATAGCCTAATATAGAGGCGCCGCACACCCACTATGCTTCACAGATGAAGTAATGGATCATCAAATCCCCGAAGGGTTCAAACCCGTGAACATTGAATCCTACGATGGCACAACAGACCCCGTGGTTTGGATCGAAGACTATCTCCTTCATATCCACATGGCCCGCGGTGATGATCTTCACGCCATCAAATACCTCCCACTCAATCTTAAAGGACCAGCTCGGCATTGGCTTAACAGCTTGCCAGCAAAATCTATCGGGTGTTGGGAGGACCTGGAAGCCGCATTCCTTGATAACTTCTAGGGCACATATGTGCGACCACCAGACGCTGATGACCTAAGACACATAATTCAGCAGCCAGACGAATTGGCCAGACAATTCTGGACACGGTTCTTAACCAAGAAAAATCAAATCATCGACTGTCCGGATGCAGAGGCCCTCGCAACCTTCAAGCATAACATCCGTGACGAGTGGCTTGCCCGGCACCTAGGACAGGAAAAGTCAAAATCCATGGCAGCCCTCACATCACTCATGACCCGCTTCTGCGCGGGAGAGGACAGCTGGCTAGCCCGCAGTAACAACCTCAACAAAAATTCTGGCAGTCCGGATACCAAGGACCGTAATGGCAGGTCGCGTCGCAACAAGCACAAACGCCGCATTAACGGCGATAATACCGAGGATACGGCAGTCAACGCCGGATTCAGAGGCTCCAAACCCGGTCAGCGGAAAAAGCCATTCAAAAGAACTACTCCGGGTCCGTCCAATTTGGACCGAATACTTGACCGCTCGTGCCAAATACACGGCACCCTCGAAAAGCCAGCTAATCACAACAACAAGGATTGTTGGGTATTCAAGCAGGCAGGCAAGTTAATTGCCGAAAACAATGACAAGGGGCTGCATAGCGATGACGAGGAAGAGACCCGGCCGTCGAACAATAGAGGACAGAAGGGTTTCCCCCCACAAATGCGGACGGTGAACATGATATACACAACCGACATACCCAAAAGGGAGCGGAAGCGTGCACTCAGGGACGTATATGCGATGGAGCCAGTCGCCCCAAAGTTCAATCCATGGTCCTCCTGCCCGATCACTTTTGATCGAAGGGACCACCCCACCAGCATCCGCCATGGCGGGTTCGCCGCATTGGTTCTAGACCCAATTGTCGACGGGTTTCACCTCACTAGAGTCCCGATGGACGGCGGCAGCAGCCTGAACCTGCTTTACCAGGATACAGTGTGCAAGATGGGCATAGACCCCTCAAGGATTAAACCCACAAAGACGACCTTCAAAGGTGTCATACCAGGTGTAGAGGCCAATTGTACAGGCTCAGTGACACTGGAAGTGGTCTTCGGATCCCCGGATAACTTCCGAAGCGAGGAGTTAATCTTCGACATAGTTCCGTATCGCAGTGGCTATCATGCACTGCTTGGACGAACCGCGTTTGCAAAATTCAACGCGGTGCCGCACTACGCATACCTCAAGCTCAAAATGCCAGGCCCTCGAGGAGTCATCACGGTCAACGGAAACACTGAACGCTCTCTCCGAACGGAGGAGCATACAGCGGATCTCGCGGCAGAAGTGCAGAGCAGCCTCTTAAGGCAATTCTCGAGTCCGGCCGTTAAGCGACCGGACACCGCCAAGCGCACCCGGAGTAACCTACAACAAGACCACCTGGCACGTTCCGAGCACGCATAGCAATGCGGCCCCAACCCCAACCCTCGCAAAATTGCAAAACCAGTACTCCGCGTACATCACTACGCTCTGGAGATACCATGGGCATAGGGGGAGGGGCACGACCACGGCAGGCCCAGAGTGCGGCTCAACCACACCAGGGGCTCCCAAGTGTGTCATCCTTTTTCTTTCCTTTTTCTTCCTTTTTTTTCTTATCCTCAGGACTCCGTTTACCAGAGGCCCTGTCCGGTAGTAGACCTGTCGAACTCAAGATGCAACAGCTAGGGAAGAATAAAGGCCACGCCGAATATCCAGGTGGTCTCCATTATGAGCATTATACCTGTTTTATACACCATTCCGCGGCCCACCCCTGGAGGGGGACATGCTAAATAGTTCCATCCCTTGCTTATCGCACTATTTGTATCATTCTGCATTCATGGCAGTACCTTTTGAATAAACAATGCATTGCTTTTTGCCTACCACTGCATTCCTTTCTTATACATATGTTCATCTATGACATGTTGCATCCGTACACTTTGGTACGGCTAAATACATTAGGGGCTTAAGCTCCCCACATTATGGTGTGATAAGTTCGAACACTTCCACAAGTGCGGCACCCCAAACTTATAGCATTATATGAATCGGCTCCGAATCATGTCTTGGGTCAATAGTTGGGTTTGCCCGGATCCCATGTTTTGGTACCTTACGTTTCGTTATATCGTCTAAGGTAGCGCTGGGAGAACCACTGCGATTGTGCCCCAGTTGAGCTGGGAGAGCACCTCAGTGGAGAAAGCTAAAACTGACCGTCATGATGGGGCGAGAGCCGGTCGCTGTTCGAGAGGTTTTTTCGAGTCCCTAAAGACTTATGCCGCTTAGAGCGAAGAACCGGCTTTGTCCGGCCCAGGCGTGGATAGCGCCCCAAATTCGGCCTTTCGAACACTAGGGGCTTCGCCGAAACTTAAAATTATAGAATTCTATGGCTAAGTGAGAGTGTTCAAGCATTATAAGTCCGGTTGCCTCATTCGTCGTGTTGGGCGCCTCCCTAGATGGACCCAAAAATGGGAACAAGAGCGCTCAAGTTTATCCCGAACACCCCAGCACTCGTGGCATGGGGGCTGAAGCCGACGACTTGCCATCTCTCAGATTTGATAAACGGCCGCACAGAAGGTAATATTTTAAATTAACAAGCGTTGCTTAGCGCATATGAACAAAGTTTTCAGCGCACAAGATAACAAAATGCGAGTCTACTCAAATATTACATCGTTGGAGCACTCACCCGCAATAATGCGGGCACCCTTCAGGACACCCTTATAATACATCTCGGGCGTGCGATACTCCTTGCCCGGCGGTGGCGCGTCCGTCACAAGTTTCTCAGCGTCCATCTTGCCCCAGTGCACCTTAGCACGGGCAAGGGCCCGATGGGTACCTTCAATGCAGGCGGAGCGCTTGATGACTTCAACCCACGGACAAGCATCCACTAGCCGCTGCACCAGGCCGAAGTAGCTCCCAGGCATGGCCTCTTTGGGCCACAGCCGAACTATGAGGCCCTTCATGGCCTGTTCGGCCACCTTGTGGAGCTCGACCAGCTGCTTCAGCTGGTCGCTAAGGGGCACCGGATGTCCGGCCTCAGCATACTGAGACCAGAACACCTTCTCCGTCGAGCTCCCCTCCTTGGCTCTGTAGAAAGCGGCAGCATCGGACACGCTACAGGGCAGATCTGCGAACGCTCCTGGAGAGCTCCGAATTCGGGTAAGTAACAGGTAATTCACTTTTATATGCTTGCTTTGCATGAAGAATGCCTTACCCGCCGCTATTTTCTTCAATGCCTTGATTTCCTGGAGGGCCTTGTGGGCTTCGTCCTTAGCGGCTTTGGCACTCTCAAGAGCCGACGCAAGCTCGGACTCTCGAGTCTTCGAGTCACGCTCCAAACTCTCGTGTTTCTCCATGAGAGCCTGGAGCTCTTGCCGTACCTCCGCCACCCGCGCCTCCTGCTCCTCTCGCTTGGCACGTTCCACGGCCGCATTGCGTTCGGCCACGGACACCGCCTCCTTCAGGGTCGCCACCTTGTTCGTAGCCCCTGGAGTACCCATGTTATCCTTGTCATTCCTCTTGCAACCAAATCCTTTTCTGTAAGGTACAACTTTAATAAGGTGCTACTCACCTTCTTTGTCCTTGAGCTGCTTCTTGGCACGGCCGAGCTCGCTCTCGGACCACTCGAGGCTCTGCTTCAAGGCATTGACCTCCGCAGTCAGTGCGGCAGAGGTCAGCAGCGCAGCCTGCATTCCCATATTGACATATTTTTGTTAAGACTCCTGCGTATATCTTTTTAGATCCTCAGTCCGGCTTTTCTTTCCGAACACCGAACCGAGCATCAGGGGCTACTGTCTATGCGGTACTATTTTACATATCTTAAAATTCTTACCTCAAAGCCTGTTAGAAGGCTGCTGCAGGCTTCGGTCAGCCTGCTCTTGGCGAGATGAACCTTCTGAATCACCGCACTCATGACAGTGCGGTGTTCCTCTTTGATGGAAGCGCCGTTGAGCGCCTCCAGTAAGTTATCCAGCGCCTCCGGTTGGATGGAGGCCGCCGGCGTCACAGTCTTGTCCTTCTTACGAAGGGGCCGCCCGCCGGACTCCGGAACCACTACAGGTTCCGGTGCGGAGTCCGGTCCAAAGTCCGGGAGGTTGTCTTGCGGCACCTCCGGGGCCTCCTCCTCCTGGTGGGTCCCTTTCCGGGATCCCACCTCGGGATCGTCACGGGGGGAGGAGGCGGTCGGAAGTGAAGTGCTATCCACATCCGACGTGCCCAAGGACCCGCTCGACGAAGCGGGAAGATCATCCTTGGGCGGACTACAGGGTTGTATGCGGCGTTAGAAAGACACCATGTGACAAAAATAAAAGTTATGAGTTATTCGGGAGTCCGGATACTTACGATCTCGCCAGGGGCTTGGCCCTTGAGGGCCAATCCTCGTCGCCATCGCCGGCGTTGGCGGAATAGTCCGGGGGAAGGGTCCTTCCCTTCTTGGACCCTTCGGCCTCCCTCGTTGGGGAGGCCTTCCTTTTCTTATCTCCCCCCGCTGGGGGAGAGGCCTCTTTCTTCTCCTCCTCATCCTCGTGGGAGGAGTCCGCCTCGGAGTCATCAGACGATGAATCCGATAACACCTGACGCCGGGAACTCCTTTGGGTTCCCGTGGCCTTCTTCTTGGCCTTCTTCTCCGACACCATGTAGGGTGCCGGGACCAGCAGCCCTGTCAAACGGGCATCTGCTGGGTCCTCTGGAAGGGGAGCCAGATAGCTAACCTGTCCGGATGTCTCCTGCCAGGCCTGTTTAAGGTATTGGGAGTTTAGATCCCACATATAGTCCAACTATGAAAAGCAAGTGTCCCATAAAGGATAACATGGCTTACCTCGCCAGCCGGACGCTGCGAGCTGAATCCGCGATCTTCGGTAGCGGATGCGGGAGCCTCGGCGCCCTTGAACAGCACCTTCCAGCCCTTTTCATACGAAGTGTCGAAGAGCCCGCTCAAGGTCCGGTGCTGTGCCAGATCAAACTCCCACAAATTGAAGTCCCGCTGTTGGCAGGGGATAATCCGGCGGATGAGCATGACCTGGATTACGTTGACAAGCTTGAGCTTCTTGTTCACCAGGGTTTGGAGACAGGATTGGAGTCCGGTCAGCTCTTCTGAACTGCCCCACAGCAGGCCCTTCTCTTTTCAGGAATTGAGCCGCATGGGGATACTAGATCTGAATTCGGGGACTGCTGCCCATTCAGGGTCACGCGGCTCGGTGATGTAGAACCACCCCGATTGCCACCCTTTGATGGTTTCCATGAAGGCGCCCTCGAGCCAAGTGACGTTGGGCATCTTGCCCACCATGGCGCCTCCGCACTCTGCTTGGCTGCCCTTCACAACCTTCGGCTTGACATTAAAGGTCCTAAGCCACAAGCCGAAGTGGGGCTGGATGCAGAGGAAGGCCTCGCACACGACGATAAACGCCGAGATGTTGAGGATGAAATTCGGGGCCAGATCATGGAAATCTAGGCCATAGTAGAACATGAGCCCCCGGACAAAGGGGTGGAGTGGGAAGCCCAGTCCGCGGAGGAAATGGGGAAGGAATACCAACCTCTCATGGGGCCCGGGGGTGGGGATGAGCTGCCCCTCGTCAGGGAGCCGGTGCACGATATCGCTGGACAAATATCCGACGATGCGCAGCTTCTTGATGTGCCCCTCCGTAACGGAGGAGGCCATCCACTCGCCTCCCGCTCCAGACATGGTTGGAGAAGGTTGAGGTGAGATGTGCGGACTTGGGCACTGGAGCTCGAGTGCAGGGAGATGGATAAGCAAAGGAGGAAGAAGGCGTAGGTAAAAAGGTGGATCCTTATCCCCTTATATATGGGCGGACGAAACTATGCGTCCCCACCGGCCTGGTAAAACTCCCTTATCTCCCAAGCGCCGCAATCAATGGCGCGGTTGGGTTACCCACGTCCGTATTGATGGGAATCCCAGAATAAGGGGAACACGATCTCTGCTTCGGCAAGACGTGCCAAGGAAACCGCTTCGCTAAACGCGCTGAGGTGGTATGACAAAAACGATTCGAGTAAAGGCTTGGTCGTGGTGTGATGTCACACCACGAAGTGCATCAACAGATTGAACTTGTGTAAATAATATTCTCTCTACGGTGGTATGTGGAATTTATTTTGCAGAGCCGGACACTATCCTGGTGTTCACAATCTTCTATGAAGTATTCAGAGGAGGAACCCGCCTTGCAATGCCGAAGACAATATGCACGCCGGACTCGTCGTCATTGAAGCCTGGTTCAGGGGCTACTGAGGGAGTCCTGGACTAGGGGGTGTTCGGATAGCCGAACTATCATCATTGGACGGACTCCAAGACTATGAAGATACCAGATTGAAGACTCCGTCCCGTGTCCGGATGGGACTTTCCTTGGCGTGGAAGGCAAGCTTGGCAATACGGATATGTAGATCTCCTACCATTGTAACCGACTCTGTGTAACTCTAGCCCTCTCCGGTGTCTATATAAACCGGAGGGTTTTAGTTCATAGGACGAACAACAATCATACCATAGGCTAGCTTCTAGGGTTTAGCCTCCTTGATCTCGTGGTAGATCCACTCTTGTACTACCCATATCATCAATATCAATCAAGCAGGAGTAGGGTTTTACCTCCATCGAGAGGGCCCGAACCTGGGTAAAAACATCGTGCCCCTTGTCTCCTGTTACCATTCGCCTAGACGCACAGTTCGGGACCCCCTACCCGAGATCCGCCGGTTTTGACACCGACACCCATGATACATCAAGATTGTGACATATCAAGATCATGAGAGAGAGAGAGAGATTAAACACATAACTACTGGTACAAACCCTCAGCCCCGAGGGTGGACTACTCCCTCCTCATCGTGGTGGCCATTGGGATGATGAAGATGGCCACTTGTGATGATCTCCCCCTCCGGTAGGGTGCCGGAACGGGATCCCGATTGGTTTTCGGCGGCTACAGAGGCTTGCGACGATGGAACTTCCAATCTAGGTTCTCCTTAGGTTTTTTTTAATATTGAATTTATAGCGCGAAGAGGGGGTGCGGGAGGCCACTGAGGTGGGCACAAACCACCGGGGCGCACCTGGGGGCCCAGGTGCGCCCTGGTGGGTTGTGCCCCCCTCGAGGCACCCCCCAGGCGCTGCTCTGGCCCATTGGATGTCTTCTGGTCCATAAAAAATCCACAAAAAGTTTTGTGGTGTTTGGACTCCGTTTGATATTGATTTCCTGCGATGTAAAAACGAGCAAAAAACTGCAACTGGCACTGGGCACTGGGTCAATAGGTTAGTCCCAAAAAATGATATAAAGTTGCTATAAAATGATTGTAAAACATCCAAGAATGATAATATAACAACATGAATACTTCATAAATTATAGATACGTTGGAGACGTATCACTTGGTTATGGGCAACAAGCCTATATATATTTGTGGGCACGCGTGGACGCCCATCATTTTGACGAACAACAAAAAAGGTTACCAGGGTGGATATATTCTTCTTCTTTGCTTCGAGTTACTGTATAGTAGGTCGACCCATTCAAAGCCTAATTAAGTTTGAGCGCATGCTACGCGTCGTGAACCCTCGCTCGGTGTGTTGATTTTACTGTTCCAAAGCATGGTGCCACATCAAATTTGCGCATTGGGTATTCAAACACCACACACACCACTTCCATATACATACTTGGGCCACATGCATAGAGTGGGTTTGTCTTCATACAATACTCCCTCACGAGGTTATTGGCGACAAGATCGCCCATTTTGCGGGGCCGTGTGGACGTCCATCACTTTGACCAACAACAAGTGGGGAGAGGTTGTGTGACCAAGTTACATTCTACTTGGTCCATGTTACAGTACGTCTTGGTGAGATGCCCTCCCCCTGACATGTGTGTGTGTGGGTGGGGGGAGGGTACTTCACGCTACCTGCAACCTCCATGGGGTCAGGGAAGTCTGGTTAATTTGTGAGGCATGCGTGCCACATCAAAAGTTGTGAATGGTAGTTAAATATCACACACCACACCCTTTTCACACATATAGTAGGGCCACCTGCATGTGGTTCGTATGTGGTCTCACCCATCTCGCGCCACAAGCACACAACTTCGGGTTGTCACACAGTCCACCTTTGTCAGGAAGCAAAAGGGGAAGTTTGACCATAT
>NC_041393.1:164362378-164365231 GCF_002162155.2 Triticum dicoccoides
CGCCGGGCCACCACCTCCAAGCGCGCCGCCCATAACCACCCCTGCCCACCAGAACCACCTACCGACGGTAGATCCGGGCTGGCAACCGCCCCTAGCACACCTCCCGCTGCGGATTCGGGCCGGCAAACCGACCGCTATCCTCCCTTGCCTCTTGCCAAAGCACGCCGACGCCCCGCTACCACTGCCTCGACGCCCATCTGGGTAGCACCAGGCCATTCACCACTGGATCCAGGCCCTCCACCACCCTCCTTCGTTGTTCCCGCGCCGCTCACCCCACCCGCAGGTGCGAGGCGTCGTCGGCGGGCTGTGCAGCTCCTCCATCGTCAGGCGGGCAGGCGGGCAGATCCTCCAACCCCCGCCGATTTGCTAGGAACCGGCGACCCCATCCTGCCAAGTTCCGTCGCTGCCTCCTTCTTCTGGCTGGCGACGAGGTCAGCCCTCTCCTCTGTCCCCTTCTTTCACCTCACCTCCTCCTCCGGCGGCTGCAGCTGCCTTCCCCTCCTCTTTCACCTCCCCTCCTCTGTCCCAAGAAGCACCACCGACAGCGTCGCGCCGGGCCCCATACTTTAGCCTGCTGTACTACTCCACTGGGAGGACGCCGCAGTTCGCTAGCGCCGGGCCCGTGGTGCGGTTGCGCGGACGTTGCAGTGCTCGGCTCCTCCTGTGACGAGGTGTAGGGCATCTGCTCCCGACAGCGCGGCCACCCTCTGCTCTGACCCCCTCTCTAGTTCTTCTCCTTCCCTGCAGTGCACGAGAAGAGCCCCCGACGGTCCCAGATGAGTCCCTCTCTCTGTTTGACTTCATCCGCCATGGAGCAGTGCCCGCAATAGCCTGATTGCAGTTCATTTTGAATTTTTTTGAAGCTCGCTAAGTTTTGTTTAGCAGGTCGCCATGAGATCCATGGCGCTACCCACGCTGTGCCTTCTCCCGCTGCTCCATCTGAGGCTAGGAAGGGCTCTGCCGCCCTGGGAACCAGGGTGTGGCGTGACCCCGGTGATTATACGTGTGGTGGTTCTCTATTTCCCCTACAGAAGAAACTGCGGTGCGAGTTCAGGCATAATCTTGTTGCTTTTTCAGATTTGTCCTGGTCATAACAGTGCAGTACCCCCGGGCCTGCAGTCCACCGGCGAGACTTGTTGCTGTCGATGCCATCCCCACTGCAGTACAGTGTGCTCATGATGGTTTTGTGTGTATGTGTGTGTTTTGCGTGGTAGCCGGTCGGGGAGGGCCATGTTCCTGTACAATGCAAAATAGCATGAAAATTAAGTGCACTGCTGTTGTATCCAAGTTTCAATTCCCCTCAAAATACATTGGACATGCAAAAAAACGGTGTCGAGAGGTTCACTTTTGTCCAGAGAGAGGCTCAGTTTTATTGTGTGGAGAGGTTCGCTCCACTATACTATGCACTTTTTTAGAGGTTCGCTCCACTGGACTATGCATTTCTTTTGGTCTTAAACAATAACCAAAAGAATCGCGTGCAATCCTATGTGATGACATTGCAGTGCACTTTCCCGTATGATGCAACACACTAACATTGCAGTGCACTTTCACTACCTACCGTTGTGAAGTGCAAAAACATAACATGTAAACGACAAAAAAATAATTAGGTTCACTTCGCGATACTGTTGCGGTTCACTTATGTTCGACGTGAAGCGCGATTCACTTGCTCGTCTTAAAAAAAATTATGTCCGACAAGAGAAATCATGAAGTGCGCTTGCTTGTCGGATGAAGTGTGGTTTTTCGTCTGAAGCAGTGCGGTCGGCCGTATGATGTTGTTCATCCCTTAAGTGCAATTTTTTTGTTACGGAAGCGAAAAAAGTAATGCGGTTCACTTTTTGATAGTGCTGTGGTTCATTTACCCCCGATCTGAAGTGCACTCTACTTTCTCGTCCTTGAAAAAATTACGTTTGAATAAAAGAAACCATGTAGTTCTCCTACCCGTCTGATGCAGTGCGTTTTTTCGTCCGATGCAGTGCGCTTTTCAGTCGGATGAAGTACCCATGTCGATTTGGGTGTCGCGAAAAACAGAGTGTCCGCATTTCGGTAAATTCGAAATTCTTCTTAAACCGTAAAGAATTAGAGAGTGTTCTACATAAAAAAGTTGCGCCTTGTCGATATCTTTCCAACGACATATCGTTTGAATCATTCCGACCAGCGGTTTGTAAAAATTTCATAAAAAATGGCCGCTGCCTCCCGTCGTCAGCCGCACGATTTTCAAAATTAACTAAAAACCGTAACGAATCTCAAAATTATTCCAACATATGAAAGTTGCGCCTTGTCCGTAGCTTTCCAACGGCGTATCATACGCGTCGTTTCGACAAACGGTTCAAAAACTGGAGCGAAAACAGTACCGAAAATTTTAAAAAATTTGAAAAACAGAATTCCGCGATTTAGTAAATTTGAAACTGCTCTTAAACCATAACGAATTAGAGAAAGATTTATATATGAAAAAGATGCGCCTCGATGATATCTATCCAACAGCGTATCATTTGCTTCATTCCGACAAGCGGTTTAGAAAAAAACGCGAAAGAACGCTCGCTGCCACTCATCCGTCGTACCATTTTCAAAACTGCTCTTAACCGGTGTGGAATCTCGAAATGTGTTAAACATGTCGAAGTTGTGCCTAATCCATATGTTTTCAACGGTATATTACACGCCTCATTCCGATAAGCGGTTAAAAAATTAGAGCGAAAACAGTACCAAAAAAATAACGCGTGCAGTTTTTTACGACGAGAAGTTCACTTGTGTGAGTACTGCAGCACACTTGGTTCAAAGAATGACGTGCACTTGTATTCAGCGTGCAGTGCGGAAGTGGTGTGCAAAATAATTATTCTGCTAATATTAGCAGAATAG
>NC_041393.1:164365627-164418536 GCF_002162155.2 Triticum dicoccoides
TATATATATATATATATATATATATATATATATATATATATATATATATATATATATATATATATATATATATGACAACAATATTCTAATCCCAGGATTAGAATAGTTATCTGGATCACAGCGCCCTATATAGAGGCGACAAAGAGGTTCCGAACTTCCGAAAAGAAAAAAACAGCAGGCAAACACGGTCGTCCTCGACCACTCGTTCCCACCGCGAGCTCCTCCTGGAGTACCGACCACCCCACAGGGCGCAGCCAGCTGCCTTCCAGCCGCAGTGAAGCTGCCCAACGCCTGAACGCCCTGCGGCTGAATCAGGCCACCGCGCAGCCCCTGCGCCCCGATCCGGCAGTCCTCACTCGTCTTCGGTCTTCGCTACCTGAACCACCTTGCGTCGTTCCCTTCGTCTTGCACACGCCCGACATGGCGCCTCTTTCTTGGACTTCCAACTGCATGGCATCTTCCTTCCTCGAGACTCCTCCCGACAATGGCGAGCGTCCCCCTCCCATGCGTGCGTCGAGTGAGATCAGTGTTGCGCCAACGGCGTCCTGCCGGCCTCAATCCATGTTGGTGCATCAATCCCGCGCGACCCCCATACTCCCGAGCTTTGGCCGGTGCAGCATCTAGCGCGGATGCGGCCCGCGCGCCGTCCAGCTGCGGCTGTCCTGGAGTCCAACGTTGTCTGCGCGCGCAGTGCCTCATCGTCCGCTTGCTCGCGTAGTTCCTTCACGAGACGCCGGCTGCGTGCCGCTCGGCTTTTCCCGCAGCTCCTCCCGCTACCATTTACTGGAATGCGTCCGCCGGAACTCCGTGACGGGCCATGAAGGCTACGGGAATAATTAGATTTGTCACTTCATCTACATGTGCATTTGTACTTCTACCGATAGAGAATGAGGAAAAACGATGTCATTTCCTCTGAACTTTCATCTTCAGGCTATGGCTTTAATTCTCTGATCATTTTCTTCGTGCATGTGGTCAGTTTCAGGCTAGTGTTCACGGCTAGGGGAAAGCTCCATGTAGGCTACAACTGTTTTCTCTCAAAAATAAAGCTTTCTTCTATGCACCCCCACACTTCTAAGCCAACCTGTTTATGGCTTTAACCTCTCCATGTATTCGTTTTGTATTCATACACAAGTTCAAATATATGAGTACGAACTTTTGTAAACATAGGTTCCACGATGTTTGAAAAAACATTGAAGTTCAGTTACTAAACTACGTTCGGTCCACTATATAAAAAGCAGCAAATAATTTGCTATGCGTCAAAATAGAAACCTTTAAAGAACTTGGTAATTTAATTATAAAACACGAGAAATTCGTATATGAACAACATGAGACGTTTATTACTTCACAAAAATGTTCTCCTATTTTTATCATTTTAGTGAAGTTCTCATAAATAAATTGTAGCAAAGTTCAAACAGTGAAAACGAGGAAGGAATGGAGTTTAAAAGAACAAATCAGTTGGAAGTTCAGGAGAACATAATGTAAAATATGTCTTTGTATTGGCCTCCCTCAAACTCATGTAAAAAAATCTTGTTTTTTGAACATATGCACATATCAAAAAAAAAATATGTCGTTCGAAAAACCCAAAAATAAGTACAAATTAAAAAGAAATGAAAAAATCAAAATGTTTACAAATAAGGGGTTCCTTGTTTCGAAAAAAACTTAGAAGTTCAAATTTAAATAACATAGAAGGTCGATGTTTATTACAAAAATAATAACTTCAAATTAAATAAATAGAGTTGTTTAATTACTATAGAGTAGTTAGAATTTCTAAGAATGTTTCCCCCTTTTAAAAAAAATCTAGAAGTTCAAATTAAAATAAGAAAAGCGGTTCGATGTTTATTAAAAACTAAAAAGATTTTCCCTGTTACTAAATAATAAACCTAGAAGTTTAATTTTAAAAGGAAAAATAGATATTCAAGCGGATATTTCACCATTTCTAAACAAAATAAAAATAAAAATAGAGTAGTTCAGAAATAACATAGCACTTTCAAGTAGATATTTCACCATTCTAAAAATAAAAACAAGAAGTTCAAATTTTAAAAATAGAGCAGTTCAAAATTCATAAAAAAGGATTTTCATCATTCCTAAAAAAATATAGAAGTTCAATCTTAAATAATGGACCGGTTCAATATTTATTACAAAAGTACGATTTTTCATTACTAAAGGAAATAAAAAAAGTCCAAATTATAGAAAGGAAGAAACCAATTATAAAAACCTATTTCCCCTCATTTCAAAAATACCTAGAAGTTCAAATTTAAATAATTGCGCGGTTCAATATTTTAGTGCGAGACTCCGACCTTCAATTACATGTTAAAAAAGAGAGGCAAAACAACATCGTGTTTGCCACGTGTTTGAACTCGACCTATAGTTAGGTGGCACATCTAGCAGCAACTGAGTGCAACGGGAGGTTCCTCCTTCGGTCGGTGTTCAACAGGTCGAAACGACGCTGCCCAGTGTGGCAGATGCAACATCAATCCTCCTTGCGTGCTTTCGAGCCGTGCCGGCACATGTTGATTTTTGGCTCCCCCTCGATTGCGCCATGTGTCGGTCGAACAAAATGTTCATGGCAGGTCGAGTGAAAAACTAGTGGCAGAACAAACACAAATGCTTTTCTACAGGAACAAAAAAATGATCGTGCTACTTGCCACAAAACATAATAAAAAGCTCAATGTGCTTTTGAAAAAGAAAAATCAAACTGACGATTTGAAAATGTGCAACAGAAGTTCATGTCAAACTAACGGGGCGATTCAGTGTTTATTCTTGAAAAGGTGGAGAAAATTGTACATGCTCAGTAGGTCAAAAGTATGACTTCAATTTATGTTTTGCGAAGGTTAAAATGTTGTGTTCGAGAAGGCCAAGTGTGTTATCTCAGCAAGTTCAAAATAAATTTAAACATGCAAGAAAACAAAAAGAAAAGGGAGAAGTTCAATTTCTAAAGATGACGCGATTCAACATGTAAACCAATGTTGAAAGAAAACAAAAAGAAAAGGAGAACTTCAATTTTAAAGATGACGCGGTTTGACGTGCAAACCAATGTTGAAAGAAAACAAAAAGAAAGGAGAAGGTCAATTTCTAAAGATGACGCGGTTCGACGTGCTAAACAATGTTGAAAAAACAAAAAGAAAGGAGAAGTTCAATTTCTAAAGATGACGCGATTTGATGTGCAAACCAATGCAAAAACACACACAATTTTTTTGTTTTGGTGTCTTAAAATATTTTTGTTCATTAAAAAGTATTAAGATATAAAATCAGGAAGTCCATATTAAAAAGATTGAGAAGTTCGATGATTATAAAAAACTCAGATTTTCCTCATTATTAAAAAAATGGAAACACGAAGTTTAAAATAAAATTACAAGAAGCTGAACTTCTAAAAATAGAGCACTTCAAAATTTCATAAAAAAAATATTAAGAATAAAACCAGGAAGTCCATATTAAAAAGATGGAGAAGTTTGATGATTATAGAAAACTCAGATTTTCCTTGTTATTACAGAATGGAAATAAGAAGTTCAAAAATAAAATAACAATAAGTTCAACTATTAAAAAAAGAGCGCTTCAAAATTCATAAAAAAAGATTAAGAAAATCAGATTAAAAATTCATAAAAAAACTCAAATATTTTCACCTAACCGAGAGAAGATCAGGTTGATAATTGCCAGAAGTTCATGTACTACACGGTGTGCATTTTGTATTAAAAAAGAATAAAAAAGCAAAGGCTAAAAGTTTTGTTGTTATAAGTTTAAATCCTTCATCGATGAAAGTTAAAAAAAATATTGTGAGAGAGATTTGTAAAAAAGGAATATCATTTGTGTGACACTAACGAATGGATGAAAAAATTACAAGCGAAAATACGTCATAGAAGTTCAACTGAAAACAACAGGAAGTTCAACTACTAAACTGAATGAATTTCACATCAAAAACTTCTAAAACCGTTGCGAGTATGAAAAAGTGATCAACATGGGAAAGTTGCGTGTCTACAGCAGCTTTCCATTGGTATATCACTTGCTCAATTCCGCTGAGTGTTCCGGTGCGTGGATGGAGAGCCATGGGCAAAAAAAGCACGTGAAAAACAGAGTGAAGTTCAAGGTTTCATATTGAGAAGTTCAGGTACTTCACGCGATGCATTTTGACGAATCTGTTTTGTGATAAAGGCAGAACGAATGATCTCGCTGTTTTTGAAATTACTTGAAAACGGTTGGGAATCAGAGAAAACTATCAATATGAAAAAGTTTCACATTTTCCGTAGCTTTTCAATGGTATATTATTTGCGCCATTTCGATAAAGTTTGTACAAAATATGGCGAAAATATGTTTTTCGCAATTTTCGAAATTGACTTAAAACCATAAAGAATTGGGAGAAATAATACATACCAAAAAGTTTCGCATTTGTTCAAGCTTTCCAACGCCATATCATTTTCTGCATTCGGATGCACGGTTAAAAAATTAGCTCGAAAATACAAACTCGGTAGGACTTGTACCATTTTCTAAATTAGTCTTAAACCGTTGAAAATTAGAAAAAACTTTCAAAATGAAAGAGTAGCGCATTTTCATAAGCTTTCCAACTCTGTATCATATGCCTCAATTGGATTAGCATTTTAGAAATGGCGTTGAAAATACGAACTCGGCTGTTCGGTTTGCGAAATTTTATGTTTTTTCAAATTACTATTTAACCATAGAGAATTAGAGAAAACTTTCGACGTGTGGAAGTAGCGGTTTTGCAGTAGTTTTCCAACGCCATATTATATGCCTCATTCCGATAAACGGTTTAGAAATGCGATCGAAAATTCGATTCACGTGTTTTGTGTGAAGAAAAAACGGTTTTGAAAACTGCTCGTAAGCCGCTTACATTTTGCCAAAAATTTAAGTTGGGTCATGATACTGGTGTCCATAGCTTTCCAACGGTATATCGCAAGCCCCATTTGGGTAATGTTGGCGGAAGTTCAACCTAGTTCACAGGGAAGTTCAACGTACTACTGGCGGGGCAGGTCAGGTTGTGATCAGAATATTATTCTCATCCCGTGATCAAAATAGTGTTTATATATATATATATATATGTGTGTGTGTGTGTGTGTGTGTGTGTGGACTCCTATAGATTTTATGTTACAATAGGGTGAGATTTCAACCTAGCTATTTGGGGGCATGCATTCGTAGCTAGGATTCCCTTACCGCCGACACAAAGTGGGGTTCGTAGGGGGTGGCTGACTAGCAATACTGTGCTTTTATGCGACAAGTGCCACATCAAAGTTGTGCATTGGGTATTCGAACATCAAACCACACTTCACATATGTTTGGTCCACATGCAAGTGTGTTCATGTTCTGACCCTCTCCCGCGTTATTCTTTTTGCCAAATTTATAAATAGCACACGAGTTGGATGTAGAAACCGTCTCTGATTGGGTACGCAATAGACACGGTTCGGTCAGACTACCCATGTGCCACGCCCGTGCCATGCAGTCCCTCACATCAGCACAGTATATTGGGCTCCACGAGTCTTGCCTCCCGGGCTCGAAAATATGTATTGCCTCGTAATCTCGAAAATATCTACCACCTAGAAGGTTTTAATGTTTGATAGCACACGATTAGTATGTGCGGACCGTGTGCGATGTCTGTTACTCCTGCTCCGCTGCAGTCCCTTGATTCAAATTTTCAGTAGCCCCATCATTTTACTCCCGCCTCTGCATCCCTCGCAAACTCAAATATATCTGCTCGCCCTTGATCCAAATTTTCAGTAGCCCCGCCTTGTTACTCCCGCCTAGTATATTCTTCAGCTTCCGCGGTATTTCCTCAAACACCACCTTGCACCCCTCCACACACACCACACACTCCCCAAAACCTCCGCTCACATAGACACACACCAGCCCTGAAACCATTCGTAGGTGGCCGCCATCGCCGCCACCTTCATCCTCAACCTATGCATGTGTGTCGGGGAGCTCAAGGAGCCAATGGCCAAAAAGAGGTTTATCGCAGCCCCGTCACACGACGCTGGTGAGGTAACCACCGAGTTGTCCCTATCGTCCACCGCAGGCTATTTATCGATTCGTCGTTGCCGGTCCCCCAATCCGCCCGCTACCGTGCCCCTATGCCGGTTTGAGGACTTCCCTGTCCTTCCTCGGACCAAGCAGCCGACAAGGTCCTACCTTGGGGTCCGGCAGCGGCGGTGGGGGACGTGGGTCGCCGAGATTACAGATCGGGAGACCCACACCCGCCGGTGGCTTGGTAGTTTCCACACAGTCGAGCTCGCAACTATGGCGTACGACCGCTGGCAGGTCTGCTACCACGGCGCGGCGACTAGGCTCAATTTCCCCTTCGGCACACGTCCGGTCGATCTTGTTCCGCCGGGCCAGGGGTGGTGAGCTCGGATATGGTGTGGGAGGACCGCGAGGCATGGGAGCGCCTCGAGACCGAGGCCACCGACGAGGCCTACATGCAAGAGCTCCGCCGCAGCACCCGGAGCTCGTGGAGGCAGAGCGGGCGGTCTTTGCCGGCGCAGAGGGCGGCGAGGTTATCATGCTTTCTCCGATGACGAGGTCGAAGGCAGTGAGGACGATGGCCCAAAGGGCGTCGAGGTGGGCAGCGAGGACGAGGAGATCGACGTCGATGAGTGGAGGAGTGTCTTTCCCAATGACCCTGACAACGGCACCAGCTCGGACCTGGCTCGTGGCACACCGTACCTGACGAGGAAGGATTGGCTCGACCTCCACTTCGACCAAAAGTAGTTTAGCTTAGTTTAAATTTATGTTTTATGTTCGATTATGCAAAACTATCTATATTTATATTTGAATGCATGCTACTTTCAGTTGAACCTGCTTTGAACTTGATCAATTTGAAGTTTACAATGTTAAGTTTAGGGGATCGACTAGAAACGACCAAAAATTGCTGGAGTATATATATCCACTAAGGGTTTTAGTCCTTTATTAACTTTTAAAGGACTGGCTAGAGATGGCCTCGTGCCTTGTTTATTTTAGTTCTTCAGAATGTGATGCTCTGTATGTGCAACTATTTGCCGTCCAGTTCAATTTCATCAATAACAGTTTCAACAATACCACTATGAATTACGATATTGGTTACTGTTAAGGATATTGCAGTTAACATGCCTTTTCAGTTTTTAACAATAACTAGTGTACTTTAGACTTGCACAATACCAGTTTGAATGACTATTTGCTTGTTTTTAAATGTTCCTAATGCAGTTAACACACCTTTCCACTTCTTGTTTTGCTTAACTAGCATGCTTAATCCTACACACTGAAGCTATTATTTGTAGATTATGTTGTCTACCATGGATATATTTGGTTGATGTTTAGCCTGTTGTGCTTAACATGCCTTTATATGTACTCATACAGGACAATATTGAGAACAATGCTGTTTTCCATCGAGGTTAGTTTCATCGCATTGCTTATATGTACTCACTGTTCACGATAACGGTAGCTGGTACCATATAGCCTAGGGGCTGATAAGGGATTAATCATCGAATCGGACATTCCACTGAATATATCTATAACCCATTTATCAGTAGGTTAACTAGGGCCATATTTGATATATCTGAGGCTACATAGCAACATGCATTGTATTGAATGACTAAATATGCAATCCCAGGATATATAGCAAGAAGAGTGTTACCTTAATGTACTGATGATGTCTAGATATACATGTAATAAAATCTTAAATAATGGGATGGAGGGAGTGTTGTACTACATCATATTGCAATTGTTGTTTAGCTTCTAATATTAACTTGGTGCATTTAGGTACATATGTCATTGCCAAAGATCCACACTTGGACCCTTTCTGCGTATGGGGCAATTAGATATTCATGAACCAGCATCAAGATTGTTATTAAAATGGGTCAAAAGATGTCAATCGAACTATTTGTTTACACTTTATGCAGGACAACTGTGAACTGCAGGATGGTAGTAAGAACCATGTATCCTTCTTTTTACTGCCCGTAATGAGTTATGTTAGATGACAATGTCAGAATCTTTTTTCCTTTGCAGTGGATCCTGAAGAGTTTACTCAAGATTACCTCTCAAACTACATGATTGGCGGCCGGCCATCACAAGAGGTTGGACTAGAGTGATGCGTGCCTTCTACATCCAGGAGAGCACAATAGGGCCATTTCTCCTCACCTTGTTCAACAACCAGAATGTCTGCCGCCTCTTTCTTTACCATTTGTAATAGTACAAGTATAGAACCCTAGTTTATCATTCTTTATTTGGTGCTTATGTAATTCTTAAACATATGTTCCTGTGAATCGAATAATGCATTGGTTGTTTGAACCTGATGGATATGAATAAAGCTATAGCCTACTTTAAAGTTTAAATTAGGTACAATTTTAAATAGCAGCAATTAAATTAGGGTGAAATTACGATGTGCAGGTCATTACGGCGCACACGGTTAATAAAGCACAGCATGTGCGATATACATCCTAATCTGACACAGTTCACGGAGAGAAAACGTGTGTAACAATACACACATTTGCCGTTTGCAAAGCATGTGTGATGTTAGACACTATCACATATGGTGCGGGAAAACTAAATGTGTTTGATTGTCTACCTATCATACACGGTTTATAATCATGAACCGTTTGTGATGTGCCAGGAATCGTAAATGTAGAGCCAGTTTGGTACATGCCTGGAAAACTACCGTGCCCGGAATCTGCCTGATTTTAGGTAAAACCACAAAACTCCGACTACAATGGCAATGCGAGCACAAACGAGTAGCAAGGATGACGCATTTGGGTTATTCAAGATATCGGAAACGGCTTTATAGGGACAACTATATGTATCAAGGCTCCCTATCCCCGACGGGTCTAGGTCGTGTGGGAAGGACCCCCCTATCGCCCACACTCACTTGGTGACGGTTCCAAATGCCGTTGCGGAAAGGGGTTAAAAACCGTTGGTATAGCACTTCGCTGTACAAGTGATATTTTGCTGTTTTATGAACCTTGCTGATATGTAATGCCACTATTTTGTTGATTATTTGATTATGTATGAGTACGAACGGTAATTTGTGCAATCATTTTTTGAACCAGGTGCTTATTAGCATGAATCTTATGTGTTATTGTCGGTCCGTGTTACTACTCAACTCTGATTACTGACCTATTTGTCGGGTATCACACATATCTTATTACGCTTAATCATTTGTGTTATTTTTTTATCATCGCAAGCAGTTCACCCGAGTGACCTGTTTGCCTGGTATCACACACATATTGTCACTTGTAAACATTTGTGTTATTTTTTCTCATCGCAAACAATTCATCCGAGTTTCATGTTTGCCGTTTATCACACACATCTTGTTAAGTTGAACCATTTCTGTTGTCTCGGCTCATCGTAAATAGTTCATCCGACTGAACTGTATGCCATTTGTCGCACACACCTTGATCTGCCGGACCATTTCTGTTGTGTTGCCTAATCACGAACAGTTCATCCGGGTGAGCTGTATGTCGTATACTGCACACACCTTCATCTGGTTAACCGTTTCTGTTGTTAAGCTCATCGCAAACAGTTCATTCGAGTGAACTGTATGTCACGCATCGCACATACAACTATAATATGAATTTTTTTATGTTGCCGCCATCGCAAATGTTTCATATCGTTTTTCATGGATTTATTACATCACCGTTCGCGATTAATGCATCCCACACAGTTTTCGTTGAAGGTTCTCTGATTGTAGTGTCGCGTTAGCAGCATCCTGCAGTAGTGATGTAAAGTGGCTTAGAAATCCAAAATAGCTTTGTGTTTAGGCCCGCCATAGATGCACAGCAGTGGGGATTCTGGACCCCTGGGAACTCTTCTAATCATTTGTCTCAAGTCTAGCCATTTTACTTGTTATTTATTTCAGCTCATTTATTCACCTTTACACTTGCAACTTTATTATTATCATCACTTTTGTTTTGGATCACTTACAATTTCTAGGCACATTATTTGCACCTTGCAAAGGACCAAAGATTGACCCTATGGGATCGATACTCTTACTTCGAAAAGGCTACCACTAAACCTTGTGCACTTGTAGGCTATCAAGCCTTTTTCTAGAGCCGTTGCTAGGGAGCTGAGCACTTTTGGTCTTAGTTCCGAGTTTGGTTTAAATCTTGTGTACCAAGTTGTTTACATGTCTGGAACAATCATGGCTGAGTATGGGCACAATTATAAACTTGCAACCATGCATCTTACAGGTCCACCTATTCGAGAAATGTTCACATCGTTGGGTCATAATCCCACCGGTGTAGCTTATGAGGTGAACCCAGGTGTCCTCAAATTGTTGCATGGTAAACAATTTAAAGGTGAGGAAGGTGAGGATCCTTATCAACATTTTTTTTTCAAAGATGTATGTGGGACATTTAAGTTGAATGCTTTTAGCCCAGATGATATGTAGCTGAAATTATTTCCTCACACTATGGCTAAAAAGACAAGGAATTGGTTAGTGTCTCACCTTGAAGGTACCTTTGATACATAGAGTAAACTAGCAGAAACTTTTCTATCGGATTTTTATCCAGAAATAAATCATATGAAGCAAGGAGGAGGATCTTAAACTTCCGACAGAGGCCTAGAGAAAGTCTGGTAAACACATATCAAAGTATAAAATTTTACTAAATGATTGCCCTCATCTTAATCTCCCTGAATCATTAGTATTAAATCTTTTTTATGGAGGACTACAGTATGATTCAAAGGAATAACTAGATTTAGCATCTGCAAGTTCTTTTATTACTAGCAAGGTCCTAGAAGCATTGGAATTATTAGAAGGGAAACTTGCTAACCACGAAGCTTGGGGAGCGATGAAGAAGGAGAGGGTAAAGTAGAAGTGGATTTTGATATCATGAAAGCTTATCTAAACTCAGGGAGAGTTGAACAAATAAATAATGAATTGTACCTTGACCCTAATGGTGTTTTAAGATTTTTTTCAAAGCTATGCAGAACAGATGGAGTTCCCAAAGAGGAAATGGGAGAATTATACTAATGAGAATCCCAAGTAAGAGGTCATAGTTGAGACCTTGGAGGTAGAAACATCAGTACTCCCCATAGAATAAGATTATGAACCTGAACCGACATTGCCATATCCGGTGAGAAAAGCACAACTTGAGTATTTCAGTACAGAACATTCTGAGGATGAAAATGAGAACAAGAGCAAAGCTAAGGTGAAGCCTCCAAGAAAACAGGAGAAACCCATTGAAACAATGGAAGAGGAGGTAACTTGTTTTGTGAAAGGTTGCATTAAAGCTGCAAATAATGGTAAACCGATGGTGCCTTGTTCTTTTGGTAGTACTTATTTTGGTCTTTCTGATATATGGTCTTCTATTAATGTTATATCTTACACTCTTTAAACTAAGTTTCATGATGAAATTTATGCTTGTGACTTGTAGCCAACCGATATGGAAATTAAATTAGCACATGGTACTCTAAGGAGACCTTATGGGATGGTATTTGATGTTTATGTCATTTTGGGAACCTTTACATATCAGGTAGACTTTGTTGTAATGCAAATCCCTGAAGATGATTTTTATCCCATAATATTTGGAAGACCACTCCTTAACACTACAGGTGCCAGCAGTGATTGTAAGAGGGAGATTGTCTCTCTCAAGTGTGGGGAACATGCAAGAGAATTTCATTTTCCAGGTTCAAGAATCACCCCTGACCAAGAGAGCATGACAACAATGAAGATAAGACCATAGCTCAACTAGCAGCAATCTACTTCAGACCCCTAGAAGACGATCTAGAAAGGAGTTTACCTGAATACAAGAAAGAACCAGAAGACCCAGCTAAGGAAGAAATAGATCATCATTTGAATGAGACACCAGTTCAAGATCCGGTATCTAGTGAGAAATATGAAGTACCTAAGAAGAAAGGAGATGAGGAATCACCACCACCTGAACTAAAACCTCTACAAAAAGAGTTAAGTATGCATTTTTAGATGAAATAAATAGATACCCTGTTATTATCAGTGTTAATCTTCCAGATGAAGAAAAAGAGAGATTAATGAAGGGATAATTGCATTTTTACCCCTAGTTGGTTCCTACCCACGGGTTTTGCCCTTACTTTTCAAGCTTGCTCAGTTTTGCCCTTACTTTTTCCATCAAGGTCCCTCGAATGCCCTTTGACCGTTTGACCAAAACTTTGAAAATTCATAACTAATTCATATGAACTCAGAAAAATACAAATAAGATATCAAAATGTTCAGATAAACATTACCTTTATGGGCATATCATTTGCATTCAGAACAAAATCATCATTTAAACTACCCGTGGTAATTAATGTTATTAACATTATTAAAAATAAATAGGTATAAACAATATTTTTTTCATGAATAAAAAATACATGCAAATGTAGGTGATGTTTTCTGAACATCCTGATAACTTATTTGCATTTTTCTGAGTTTGTATCAACTTGTTATGAATGTTCTAATGACTTTGACCATTATTTGGAAACTTCATAACAAGTTGATACAAACTCAGGAAAATGCAAATAAGGTATTAGGATGCTCAGAAAACATCACCTACATTTGCATATAATTTTTATTCACGAAAAAAATATTGTTTATACCTATTTTTTTAATAATGTTAATAATATTAATTATCTCGGGTAGTTTAAACAATGCTTTTGTCCTGAATGCAAATGATATGCCCATAAAGGTAATGTTTATCTGAACATTTTGATATCTTATTTGCATTTTTCTGAGTTCATATGAATTAGTTATGAATTTTCAAAGTTTTGGTCAAACGGTCAAAGGGCATTCGAGGGATCTCGACGGAAAAAGTAAGGGCAAAATTGAGCAAGCTCGAAAAGTAAGGGCAAAACCCGTGGGTAGGAACCAACTAGGGGTAAAAATGCAATTGTCCCATTAATGAATCCCTTGAGGAAACATAGAAAAGCATTTGGGTATTCAATGGATGATTTAAAGGGCATAAGTCCCTCTATATGTACACATCGTATATTCATGGAGGAAGGAGCTGAACCAGTTCGTGAGTACCAGAGGAAGCTGAACCCTAAAACAAAGGAAGTGGTAAGAAAAGAATTTTTTAGTCTACTTGATGTAGGTATTATTTATCCAATTTTTGAAAGAAAATGGGTAAGTTTGGTTCATTGTGTACCTAAAAATGGGGATTTACGGTAGTTCCTAATAGACATAGTGACCTAATTCCCACCAGAACAATAGTTGGGTATAGAATGTGCATTGATTTCAGGAAGCTGAATAAGGAGACCCGTAAGGATCATTACACTTTACCATTCATTGATGAAATGCTCCAAAGACTGGCAAAACATACCCATTTTTGTCATTTGGATGGATATTCAGGGTTCTCACAAATTGCAGTGCACCCAGAAGATCAAGAGAAGACAACATTCACCTACCCCTTTAGTATGTACTCTTACCGTCGTATGCCTTTTGGCCTATGCAATGCACCAGCTACATTTTAGAGATGCATGAATGCTATTTTTGCTGAATTTTTCAAAGAAATCATCGAAGTCTTTATGGAATATTTTTTAGTCTATGTAACTTCTTTTGATGATTGTCTTCGCAATCTTGATAAAGTCTTGCATAGATGTGAGGACACTAATGTCATATTGAATTGGGAGAAATGCCACTTTATGGTCAATGAAGGTATTGTTTTGGGGCACAAAATATTTGGTCAAGGCATAGAGGTTGATAAAGCAAAGATAGATGCCATAGAGAAAGTCCCTTATCCTTGTGATATTAAAGGGATAATGAGTTTTCTTGGTCACTGTCGGTGCAATAGACCCTGGGTATGTTGCCCTGACTGTGCAAAGGCACGCAAACAAGATTGTGGCATCAAGCCATGCCAGAGAACAAGAGATCAAGATGTTCAAAGGACCAGCATGGAGAACCAGAGGACCAAGATCAAGTCAGAGGAGTCAGATACCACCAAGAGAAAAGCCTCCCTTGCCGGGCAAAAGTACTTGGCAAGGGCAGAGCCACTCTCGGAAGGAAACAACCAAGACATCTCGGTAGGGCCTGCCAGGACTCACGGAGGCAAGAAGGACCTCATCAACCACTCCCCCATGACCCACATCATGGATCAGTGCGGTGTCAAGCCGCAAAGTGATTAAGTGGCAACCACTCGCCACATGGCAGCCCCTTTCTACTAGAAAACCTACAATTGACACCCATCCT
This sequence comes from Triticum dicoccoides, assembly GCF_002162155.2. Lineage (NCBI taxonomy): Eukaryota > Viridiplantae > Streptophyta > Magnoliopsida > Poales > Poaceae > Triticum > Triticum dicoccoides. Next base: position 164,379,735 of record NC_041393.1, read on the forward strand.
GCGACGTGTCGAACAAGCAGGCGTGGAGCTAGCACAATAAGCCTGGCAAGGCTTGCCGGGCAAGCAATGATGTGACGTTGAGTGGCGCATTTAATGCACCCTGTCAGCCTGCAGAGTTAGGTATGATAGCACAGTTTGCTATCTTATTAGTGTATAATGACTGATTTGCCATTGTGGTGACCCCTTAACCTATAAAAGGAGGCCCATGGCAACCGTAGAAGGGGTTCGGCTCGTGAGGCTAGAGAGTTGGACGCCCATACGCGCGTAGCCCCTGCCGCCCCTGCCGGGCAAGTGTACTATGCTCCACCACCACTCTTCCACCATCAATCCACCAAAGCAGGAGTAGGGTTTTATGCCTCGCGGCGGCCTGAACCTAGGTAAAATTGCTCATGTGATCTATGCCGTGCTGCCCCATGCTCTTCTACTCTTTGTGCAACGTGACATCCCCCCCCCCTGCCGAACCAGCAAGGGGCCCCTTGGTCTCATAGGTGGCCATGGTTTCCCGCGACATCTTTAGTGCGCCAAGTAGGGGGATCGCTTGCGCGAACATGAAAGAGTGTGTAGCGCGTCATCTTCATCACCATATTCGTCTTCGACGGTGCCGTCAGCGTTAGCCATGGCACCCAAGAAGAAGTCCGGTGTTTCGGCTCCACCATCCACCTCAAAGGCTCCGCCACCTGAAGCTCCCAATGCTATGGGAGGTGTGGAGGCATGCGAGGATATGGATGCCGCTGGGGATGTGGTCGGAGTAGGCGGCACCATCACCATTTCCTCATGGCCCAAGCGGAAGCAGGATGCACCGGAGGAGAGCGACATCAGCAACACCCCGACGGGCATGCTACATGAAGCACGAGCGGAGGGGCTACTCTGTCCACACCTGCTTCGCTCGCTGACGGGCATAGCCGCGGTGATGGCGCTCAGTCTGGGGTGAGCCGCTGCCCTCCTTCCGCCCCTGTCATAGGAGCGACCGCTGCGCATGCGCTTTCCCCTGGGCGAGCCGACCAAGCTGTTCCGCCCAATGGAACCACTTGCTCTCAAGCACCTTCGCCGCACCACCATGCTATCCAGGTGGCCGCTCTGCAACAGCGGGGGCGCAGTGCTGCTGCTACTGACACCATCAGAAGCCGAGCAATGGTGCGATCCACGTCATCATCACCCATGCCGAGCACGGCTACAGAGGCCATGGTCCAGGCTCAGCTGCTACTCAGGTTCCCGCCAGTAGCTGAGCAGATGGACGAGTGGCGTGCCACCATCCAGAGCCTGCTCAGTTTTGCCGAGGCTGGGGGCTCACAGCGAGCCAGCCCTCCATGGCCTCCCCAAGCAACGACAACGGCTCGTGTTGCAGGTCATACGGAAGGGGCCACCCCCACGATGCAGTCCCCGCCATGGCAACCAGCGCGAGCTCGACATCATCAAGAACCCGATGATGTCTCGATGGCCTCTTTTGACCCTCGAGCGCGCCCAGATCGGCGGCAAGCCCCAGAGGATAGGCGGAGGGAATACACACGCGTTGCCATTGATCAACGCCGCGGCGACCACCGCCAGACCGATGGGTGCCATGGTCCTGACGTTGACGAGCCTACGCCCGATATTGGCGGGTCTCTACCTTTCGAGGTTGGATGCCCTGCCTTTACTCATGAGTTTTGGCAAGTCCGTTGGTCGTCCGTCCGCATGTTCGAGACAGAGATGGCCGAGAAGTGTGATGGGAGACTTGACCTGGCAGAGTTCCTAAGCATCTACACCATTGCCATCCAAGGTGCCGGGGTAAGAGATGAGAAGGTACTCGCCAACTACTTTCCTTTGGCTCTCAAGTCCAATGTGATGTCTTGGTTGATGCATCTGCCTGAGAACTCCATTTCTTCTTGGGCTGACCTTTGCTATGAATTCATCGGCGCCGTCACTGGTGGCCATCAAGAACCAGGCCGACCCAGCGATTTGCAGCTTCTCCAGCAGAAAGAAGGAGAGACACGCCGGAAGTATTTGCAGAGGTTCAGCAGAGTCCACAGGGACATCCCAAACATCCATCTGCAGCTGTGATAGCCGCCTTCTAGTCCAATGTGTGCAACCTTAAGATTCGTTCCAAGATGAATGTGCGGTTGCCCAAGACTATGAAGGAGCTTTACACCCTAGTTGATAAGTGTGCTCGGATGGAGGAAGGAAGGAAGTTACCCGGATAGGAGGATTGCATCAACATTGATTTAGAGGATGATAATGAATCTACCAGTCAGGAGAAGAGCAAGAAGTGCAATAAGAGGCGCAAGGATAAGGAAGTGATGACCTTTGAAGGACCAGGCACACTTAGTACCGACAAGACCGCCAAGGTTGAAGTCCCCGGCAAGGAGGCTGCCGTGTGCGCTGATTGTCAGGAAGCTGCGGCTGCCAAAAGAACCAGAAGGGCGATGGGCCGTATTGCAAGATCCATTGGACCAAGGGCCACGAACTTCAAGAGTGTTGTCAGGTTGAGCAGCTTGTCAAGAGGTAGAGAGCTGAGTACGAGAAGCATGACAAGGAAAAAGGTCAGAATGCCGCTGGCGGCAAGGGCCGAGGCGGTGAAGTAAATCGCCCCGGCAAACCCTTTCGGAATAAAGGAAAACCCGCCAGGGGTCAAGATAAGTGTGATGATGAGAGTGATGGAGGGGATGAAGAGGAAACCAATGAGCAAGAGTTTCAGAAGGCCACTGATGCCCTGTGCATTAATGGAGGTGCATCCTTGCACTCCTCTCACCGCCAACTCAAACGGTGGGCGCGTGAGGTCAATGTCGTGGAACCAGCACCAGAGGCCCGGAAACCACTCAAATGGTCACGCACTCCCATCATCTTTGACAAAGAGGATCACCCTGATCATACCACTGCGGTAGGATGCTTGCCGTTGTTGGTCTCCCCAACAGTTCGCAACCTCAAGGTCACTAAGATATTGGTGGACGGCGGGGCCAGATTGAACCTGATTTCCCCAAAGGTCATCAACAGGCTTCAGATAACAAAAGAGGAGCTAGAGATCACCAGCACATTTCAAGGAGTTAATTACGGCAGGAGTCGTCCTAAGGGAAATAACACGTTGCCTGTGATGTTTGGAGGAGAATTGAACTATCGGGCAGAAAAGATTGTGTTTGATGTGGTCGACCTCCCCTTGCTGCGCAATGGGATCCTTGGACGACCAGCTCTGGACAAGTTCCTGGCGGCATCCCACTATGACTACAATACCTTGAAGATGCCTGGGCCACTTGGAATCATCTCCATCCCGTCGGATGAGAAGGACACAATCATTTGCGTGGATAAGATGTACCGGGATGGGGTCGCGGCAGAGGCAACAGTAGCAGCAGTTCCTGTCAAGGAAAGCAGAGGAAAGAAGAATGACAGCAGGGACGCTGGCAAAGAATTCAAGAAGCATACCTCTTCGGACTGCACTGCACCTGTTGATGATTTGATAGAGGGTTCCAACAGCAAAAGGACCAAGGTTTCTGCTCCACAAGTGAAGAAGGTCCCGGTAGGGCTGGCTGATGTCAATGGTACCTTTACCATCAGCGCCACCCTCGATGACAAATAGGAAAGAACGCTCGTTGCCTTCCTGCGTGCGACTGTCGATGTGTTTGCCTGGCAACCATCTGATATCCTCAGTGTTCCTAGGGAGGTAATCAAGCACCACCTTGTTGCCTGCCCACACGCCAAACCTGTCAAGCAGAAAGTCTGGAAGCAGGCCCTGGAGAGGCAGCAGTTTATTGCAGAGGAGATCAAGAAGCTTGAGGCAGCTGGTTTGGTCAGAGGAGTGCTACGTCCCACTTGGCTAGCAAATCCAGTGGTGGCCCGGAAGGCTAACGGGAAATGGAGGCTTTGCATAGATTTCACAGATCTCAACAAGGCTTGCCCGAAGGACCCATTTCCCTTGCCACACATTGATCAGATTGTGGATTCCACTTCAGACTGCAATTTGCTTTCCTTCCTGGATGCCTATTTTGGATATCACCAGATCTTCATGTCTAAGGAAGATGAAGAGAAGACCTCGTTCATCACCCCATGTGGTATGTACTGTTTTATCCGCATGCCATTCGGATTAAAGAGTGTCGGGTCTACTTTTGCAAGGGATGTCCAGATTGGGTTTGAGCCATGGCTGCACAGAAACATTGAAGCTTATATGGATGACATTGTGGTCAAAACCAAGGACTGAGCAACTCTTATCCAGGATTTGGAGGAGACATTTTCAAATCTGCGCAAGATCAACTTGAAGCGCAACCTAGAGAAGTGTGTGTTTGGCGTTCCCTCCGGCAACCTACTTGGGCTCTTTGTGTCCCATCGGGGAATCAAAGCTAATTCCGACAAGATCAAGGCTGAGCAGATCCAAGCGCCAAGGACAGTTAAGGATGTGAGGCGTCTGACGGGATGCGTTGCTGCACTAAGCAGATTCATCTCCAAGTCTGCCGAGCGCGCCCTATCATTCTTCAAAATCTTGAAGAAGGCAGGACCCATGAAGTGGACCCCAGAAGCAGATGCAACCCTACAAGAGTTGAAGGCCTACTTATCTTTTGTGCCTATCTTGGTCACCCCCAAACCACAGGAGCCATTGCTTCTGTACTTAGCGGCAACCAACCAAGTGGTTAGTGCAGCCTTGGTGGCGCAGCAGGAAGTGAACGAGGCAGAAAATGGGCAAGGTCCGGTAGAGTAAGGTAAAGATCAGGACATAAGTGAGCACGATAGCGATGACAGCCCCAAGGACACGGCAAGGAAGAAAGTGGTGCAAAGCCTAGTGTACTTTGTAAGTTCCCTGTTACAGGGGACTCGATCGAGCTACTCTGGCGTGCAAAAATTGATCTTTGGCCTCATCATGGCCTCAAGGAAACTGTGCCACTACTTCCAAGCCCATGAGATTGAGGTTGTCACTCCTTCCCATTGCAAAGGATACTCCGAAATCCTGAGGCTACTGGCAGAATAGTGGAGTGGGCTTTGGAGTTGTCCAGTTTTGGTCTGAAGTTTGAGAGAAATTCAATAATTCACCGCAGGGTGTTGGCAGAGTTTATTACAGAATGGACGCTGACCCCTGATGAGGAAGTGACAAAGACAGTTATCCCTGGCACCAAGAATGGATCATGTATTTTGATGGTGCCTCTTCCCTGCAAGGTGCAGGGGCTGGCGTGCTTCTTTGTCGCACCCTCAGGGGAGCACTTGAAGTATGTCATCCAAATGCATTTTGCCCGGGAAGAGGCAACCAACAATACAACAGAGTATGAAGGGCTCCTTGCCAGCTCAGGATTGCCGCAGAATTGGGAATTAAGAAGCTGATTATTTGAGGAGATTTATAGCTTGTGGTGAGACAAGTCAACAAGTATTATGAAAGTCCATTAATGTGGGCATATGTTGAGGAAGTGAGATGATTGGAGAAGCGCTTTGACGGATTGCAAACCAAGCATGTACCCCGTGCAGAAAATAGCATAGCTGATCATCTGTCAGAGTGTGCTGCGCAAAAGCTTCCTGTGGAACCAGGAACTTTTGTTCTCCATCTTACTCAGCCCATCGTATCCCCAACAATAATGGCCCAAAAGAGGAGAAAGATGGACTCCGGTAAGCCTCTCGTGGTAGAGCCTCGTGCTCCTTGCAGGGACCCTGCTAGAAACTCGCAACTTGCCAGCCCACACCCTCCTACCGGGACCACGGTCCCCGCAGACGAGGAGTGTACCCCCGCAGTTGAGGAGGTGCCACTAGTCCTTGTTACCGAGCCTCAGGCTCCGACTTGGGCAAGGCACATAGTCCACTTTCTCCAAACTGGAGAACTCCCCAATGACCAAGATGAGGCTGAAAGAGTAGCCCAGAGGGCCAGTATGCACCAGTTTGTCGATGACACTCTGTACAGAAGGAGGCCCAATGGTGTGAAATTGAAGTGCATCTACCAGGAAGAAGGAAATGAACTGCTGGCTGAGATACACAGAGGCATGTGCAGCTCCCTCATTGTATCAAGGGCATTAGTTGGGAAAGCATTTCGTCAAGGATTCTATTGGCCCACAGCCCTCCAAGATGCAGTCGAGCTAGCCACAAAATGTGAAGCCTGCCGATTCCATTACATGAATATCCACCTGCCTGCCCAAGCTAGCTCTTCAGCCAATCCCTTTATCATAGCCATTTTTGGTCTGGGGGCTCGATATCCTCGGACTTTTCCCCTGAGCAATCGGGGGCTTTGAATTCTTGTTCGTTTCCATCGACAAGTTTACAAAGTGGCCGGAAGTGACTCCCGTGAGAAAGGTGACTACTCAATCAGCTATCAAGTTCTTGAAAGAACTGGTGTGCCGTTTTGGAGTTCTGGCAAGGATTATCACCGACAACGGCACCCAGTTCACGAGCCATGCCTTCATGCAATATGTTCGCACCCTCGGAAGCAAGGTATCATTCGCCTCTGTCGCTCATCCCAGGAGCAATGGGCAAGTTGAGAGGGCGAACGCTGAAGTGCTGCGGGGACTCAAAACAAGAACCTTTGATACGCTGCAGAAGCACGACAGGCGGTGGATCGATGAGCTATTAGTAGTCCTTTTGTCCCTCAGAACGACACCAAATTGGGCTACCGGACAGACTCCCTTTTCCCTGGCAGAAGCAGTTATCCCCACAGAACTCATTTATGAGTCGCCTCGAGTGCTTGCCCACGATGAAGTAGCGCAAGATCAGCACTGGCGTGACGATGATGTGCTACTCAAGGAGAACCGTCTCCGGGCTGCTACATGTGCTGCACGCTATCAGCAAGCCCTGCGCCGCTATCATAGCTGTAGGGTTCATGCCTGGTGTCTTGAGGAAGGTGATATTGTCCTTACGCGCGTTCAGTCGGCCAAGGGTACAAACAAGTTATCGCTGAAGTGGGAAGGCCCTTACCGGGTAGTACGAGTCACCAGAGATGGAAAAGTCCGTCTACAGACCGGAGATGTCATTCAATTGCAAAACTCATGGAATATTGAGCATCTCCGCAAGTTCTACCCATAAGGCACGGTTGTCGGGCCCTGCCCGGCTACCACCCATTTGTACAGGTCTTGCCTCAGCTGGATGTAACCCCTTGTACAAAGCCATGGTGATGACCCTATGCACCAGAGAAATAAATGAAGCGCTGGGGGGGGGGGGCGACCAAGTTGCATGCATGCATAAGCATTCCAAGAGAATTTGCATAAGCATTTCATGAGCATCTGCATATGCATATAGATAGGATCGCATCCTACATCATTCTCATCTACATAAAGATGCAGGTTCCTGCCGTGGACTAGACTTCTACAAGAAGATGAGAAGATGGACCAGCACTGCGATCACCGGCAAGCCAAATAGATAAGTTCTACCTCTTGTCTGTAAGTGTTCTGTAAGCTGAAACTTGTGCATGATAAAACTTCTCCACTCTTCGAAGCTTAGGTGCTCCCACTTTCGGCTAGAACGTTGCTTCAGCCTAGGTGGTCGCAGTGGCCTTTGCTGAGAAAAAGTTGGCAGGGGGCTGGTCCCTCTATTCTTTGCCCGGTAGACTCTGGTCCCCGGCAAGAAAATAGAAAAAGGGTACCGGCAGGATAGCCTGCCGGGGTAGGCTTGTTTACTTAACTAAAGAGGCATCCCACCTCTACATGGACGTACACATGCACGAGTTCCCAGCAAGGCTCATCTTTTTAATTAATATGCTAATTATGCAAGTACAAGCCTTACAGAACACATACATGGACTTGAGAGGTTACATTATTTGAACTAAAATTTGGTAAATGCCTACAAGTTTAAGATTGAAAAAAGATAATTTCTCCGTGATGCCTTTGCCCATGTCCATCTCCTTCAGGAAAAGGTCAAGGAAGCCGATGGTGGGCCTAGCTGGGATTCGGCGCCTCCCCAGAATCAGGATGGCGCCACTTCCCAGCAAGGAGGAAGAAACCAGAGGACGAGTGCGGGCGGCGGCGCTGCCGCAGGACCAGATGGAGGACATGGAGTTGCCGGCAAACATGAATCGTCGAAACGGTCTCCCCCGTTCTTGACGCGTCATGAGTTGCCGCCACCATCCACATTACTACCACCCGAAGACATCAGATTGTCAGCCACACCGAACACCATGCTATCTGGCTTACCACATAGAGAGCAGAGCATTGTCGTCCCCAATGGCCCTGACATCAGAAATCACCACACGTTCCGAAGACGTGTACGAGAACAAGAAGCCCTCCTCTGCGACCAGAGGATGACGCCTGGAGGAGTCAAGACAGACCTTCGACAATGGCAGACCTCCCACAGGGCTCTTCCTTGGCATTGCATAGGAACGAAGAATGAGGAGCAACTGACTACCATGTCCCGCGCCCGCTGCAGGCCTCGGCGTGGTGTCGTTCGCATCCCCTCCCACCAGAATCAAGGCTACGGGCAACCCGGTGACGAGCGCGCCAGAGTCGCCACCTCCGGCGTTATCGCCGCGCTTCCCGGGTATGCTCCTCACAACCAAGAGACGTTCTGAGATAAAACTCGGGGGCTGGCCCTGGGCTCTCCCTTCCAACATACTCAAGACGGAGCAAGGCGGAGGGAGAAAAGAATGTGGATGAATGCCTCCACTCCTCCCCCGCTCCTCCTTTTATAGGCGAGTGTGGTACTGGAGGCTTATTCCATGATGGGTAACCACTTCCCTCCTCCACTAATTCGAGAAGACCGGGCCCTCGCCATAATGCTCTCCCGGGCCACGTGCCTCCGTTACTTACCCCGTACGATGCATACAACATACGTGGCTAGGGATAAGGGCATGGTGGGAAGAGTGAATTGGTGGTTTCTACCCCGTGCATTATAGTCATTCACGAGCCATTAAAAGAATGACCCCACCACTATTGGCTTTACAGAGCGCGCGGGAAAACCGGAAACTGGCCCGGACTCAAGATTAATGAAGAAAGAAAAGAAGACACAAAGGGGCCAACCTCTTTAGCGCCCCTGCTTGTGCACTTATTAGGGCCTACCCCAACATCGCTCGGCAACACGATCGGGGCAGGAGGCCCGGGGGCTTCTGTCGGTGCAACAGACCCTGGGTACGTTGCCCTGACTGTGCACAAGCACGGGAACAAGATTGTGGCATCAAGACATGCCAGAGAACAAGAGATCAAGATCTTAAAAGGACTAGCATGGAGAACCAGAGGACCAAGATCAAGTCAGAGGAGTTAGATACCACCAGGAGAAAAGCCTCCCTTGCCGGGCAAAAGGACTTGGCAAGGGCAGATCCACCCCGGAAGGAAACAACCAAGACGCCCCGATAGGGCCTACCGGGACTCACGGAGGCAAGAAACACCTCATAAACCACTCCCCCACGACCCACGTCATGGATCAGTGCGGTGTAAAGCCGCAAAGTGATTAAGTGGCAACCACTCGCCACATGGCAGCCCCTTTCTACTGGAAAGCCTACAAATGACACTCGTCATGCGACGTGTCGAACAAGCAGGCGTGGAGCTGGCACAATAAGCCCGGCAAGGATGATAATGTGGTCAAGTGCAGTTTTGGTCCAAAAGGTAGGTGAGAAGTTTAATGATAATGTGAAGTACTGAATTGCAAGAAAATGTATGCTCTTTATTCTACCTTGCGTCACTCCCCTAGTTTCACCAAAGCAAGGACTAGTCAAGAATATTTCAGACTCAGACCTAGGTGGCTCATCGAGCGAACCCCGGAATGGGATTTTGCAAAGGTGAGCAAACCTTTCTAAAGAAATGGTAAATGGATTTTCATACAGTTCAAATGACACCCTAGACTCACGGGGAAAGAATTTAAATCCTTTGACAAATGATTCGGGAGGTGTTGGTCGCACTTATCTGAAATGTAGGGACCGAGATAGGCATTGTGAACATATTGCTCAAATTCCTCCTTAATACCAACACTCACCATATAATCATTGCATGTCCATAAGCATGTTTTGGTGGTGGCACTTCAAATGGAACTTTCACTTGGTTCAACATAAGACCGATGGATGGAGCTGCTTCTAGAAGATGCCTCCGAGGATCTCCTCCTCGAAGAACTCCTTAGAAAGATGTTCATAATGTTCGCGTACAATTTTCTGAAAAATTTTGGTCCCAATTTTTTTAAAAAAACTTCACAAAAATGATTGCAACTACTAATAGGGATGTATAGAGGCCATAGCAAGCATTCAAACTACTTAGAACTCTAAGAATTCAACATGCAAGCTCATCTACAGCAGCACTAAGAGTAGCTAATTATTCTAAATATAAACCACTGAAACACAAACTAATTGGACACATGGAGGAGTCACATACCAAGCAAAAAATCCCCGAAACAGTTTCAGAAATGGAGCTTCGAGCAAAGAAATCAAAATCTGCAGTTTCGGGAGCAAGAACATGAGAGAGAGACTGACAGTGATTTTTTTCTGGGTGAATGGAGTGAAGTGGAAAGAAGAAGTAAGTGAGGGTGTCCATGTGGGGACCACAACCCACCAGGGCACGCCTGGTGATCCTGGCGTGCCCAGGTGGGTTGTGTCCACCTGGTATACCTCCCTCTGATATTATTTGCACCAGAAATTCAGAAATATTCAAAAAAACCTATCAAATTTTCATAGCATTCTAAGAACTTTTATTTTTCGGTCATTTTTTATTGCACGGAAAATTCAGAAAACAGAAAATGCATGGCATTTTATTTTTATTTAACTAAGAAAAAAAGAAAACAAAAGATAGGTACATAAGGTAGTGCTGACTAAATTCATCAACCTCATACGTCTAAAAAATGATCCATTAATAAGGTTGATCAAGTCTTATTAACAACCACTTTCGATTTGCATGAAACCGAAGAAATTTCATAAATCACTAAGTTACCTCAATAGGGATATCAATGTCCCCAACAATAAGCATTTCATATTTCTTTTTAACAGTAGGTAGATGTAGTTGAAAACTTCCAATAGTGATTGTCGGAGATTTTTCAATAGCATTAATATCATTCACTTGGAATTGTTTCTTTCGAAAGTGCACCGTATGCTCATTACCATTGCTATGAAAAGTGACCTTGCTTTTATTGGAATCAATAACAGCCCCTATAGTATTCAAGAAGGGTCTACCAAGGATAATCGACATGTTGTCATCCTCAGGCATCTGAAGTATAACAAAGTCAGTCAAAATAGTAACATTAGCAACAACAATGGGCACATTCTCAGAAATACCAATAGGTATGGAAGTTGATTTGTCAGCCATTTGCAAAGATATTTCAGTAGGTGTGAGTTTATTCAAATCAAGTCTTTTATATAAAGAGAAAGGCATAACATTAACACCGGCTCCCAAATCACATAAAGCTGTTTTCACATAGTTTCTTTTAATGGAGCAAGGTATAGTTGGTATTCCCGGATCTCCAAGTTTTTTAGGAACTCCATCTTTAAAAGTGTAATTAGCAAGCATAGTGGAGATTTCAGCTTTCGGTATTTGTCTCTTATTAGTGATGATGTCTTTCATGTACTTTGCATAAGGAGGCATTTTTAGGATATCAGTCAAGCGAGTTCGCAAAAAGACTGGCCTAAGCATTTCAGTAAAGTGTGCAAATTCTTCATCATCTTTCTTTTTAGTTGACTTAGGTGGAAAGGACATAGGCTTTTGAACCCACGGTTCTCTTTCCTTTCCATGTTTCCTAGCAACAAAATCGCTTTTATCATATCTTTTATTCTTAGGTTGTGGGTTATCAAGGTCAACAACTGGTTCTATCTCAACATCATTGTCTGGTTCTTTATCATTTGGCTGAGTGTCTTCATGAACCTCATCATTTTCTTTTTCATTATCAGAAGGTGAGTGTTCATTACCAGATTGAGTCTCAGCATCAGAGATAGAAATTTCATTATCATTATCAGGAGGTTTTTCTATTTCAGGTTCACTAGAGGCATGCAAAGTCCTACTATTTTTCTTCTTATTTTTATTTTTAGAAGGACTAGGTGCATCAGTGTTAATTCTTTGAGATTCTTGTTCAATTATCTTTGGGTGTCCCTCAGGATAAAGTGGTTCCTGAGTCATTTTACCTCCTCTAGTTGCTACTCTAACAGCAAAGTCACTTATATTGTTGTTCATGTCATCAAGTAACTCTCTTTGAGTTTGAACCATAGAGGCATGCTTTCCTAAACCTCTAACATCATTTGAGATTCTGAATAACAAGTCACTTAAACGAGCAATCATATCATAGTTGTATTTCAATTGTTTCATAACATTTGCATTGAAGTGATCTTGCTTTCTAATGTAATTATCAAACACATAAAGCCATTGAATGGGATGTTTGTTACGAGAATCATCACTATCATTGAATTTCATTAAAGATTTTACCTTTACCACCTTAGGAGGTGGTGGTGCCTCAAGCCCATGTATTTCTTCAATAGGTGGTAAATTTTTAACATCCTCAGCTTTAATACCTTTTTCCTTCATAGATTTCTTTGCCTCTTGCATATCTTCAGGACTGGGATATAAGATACCCCTCTTCTTTGGAGTGGGTTTAATAGGTGTTTCAGGAGGAGTCCAATCATCGTAATTTTTCAATATGTTATTCAATAATTCTTCAGCTTGCCCAATAGTTCGTTCGCTGAAAACACAACCAGCACAACTATATAGGAAGTCCCTAGAAGCATCGGTTAGTCCATTATAGAAGATATCAAGTATTTCATTTTTCTAAAGAGGATGATCAGGCAAAGCATTCAGCAATTGGAGAATCCTCCCCCAAGCTTGTGGAAGACTCTCTTCTTCAATTTGCACAAAGTTAAATATTTCCTGCAAGGCAGCTTGTTTCTTATGCGCAGGGAAATATTTTTCAGAGAAGTAATAAATCATATCCTGGGGACTACGCACACAACTAGGACCAAGAGTATTGTACCAAGCTTTAGCATCACCCTTTAATGAGAAGGGAAATAACTTGAGAATATAATAATAACGAATCTTCTCATCATGAGCAAAAAGGGTGGCTATATCATTCAACTTAGTAAGATGTGCCACAACAGTTTCAGTTTCATAACCATGGAAAGGATCAGATTCAACCAAAGTAATTAACTCTGGGTTGGTAGAGAACTCATAATCCTTATCATCAATAAAGATAGGTGAAGTAGCAAACTCAGGATCACATTTCATTTTAACATTCAGAGATCTTTGTTTATACTTGCATAATAATTTCTCTACATCATCTCTATCCTTACAAGCAACAATATCTCTAGTTGCCTCCTCACTCGTAGTATATCCTTCCGGTACCTTTGGCAATTCATATCTAGGAGGACTAGTTCTAGTAGGTGTTTCAAGATTTTTATTTTAAAGTTCATCATCAGATTCAACAATATCATGTTGTCTTACTCTAGCAATTTGTTCATCAAGAAATTTACCTAGTGGCACATCATCATCAAGCAAGGTACTAGCATCATCATGAGTAGCATTCATAGCAGAAGTAGCATCATCAATAACTTGCGACATATCAGAATTAATAGCATGTGGTGATGTTGCAAGTTTACTTATAACAGAAGGCGAATCTAAAGTGGAGCTGGATGGCAGTTCCTTACCTCCCCTCGTCTTTGAGGGAAAAATCTTAGTCTTTGCATCCTTCAGATTCTTCATAGTGACAATATGATAATAATCCCAAGTGACACAACAAATATTGCTATGCTCCCCAGCAACGACGCCATAAAGAGATCTTGATAACCCACAAGTATAAGGGATCACAACAGTTTTCAAGGGTAGAGTATTCAACCCAATTTTATAGATTCAACACATGGGGAGCCAAAGAATATTTGAAGGTATTAGCAGCTGAGTTTTCAGTTCAGCCACACCTGGAGATTAATTATTTGCAGCAAAGTGATTAGTAGCACTGTAATATGATAGTTTTGATGATAGCAGCAGTAACAACAATAACAATAACAGTGGTAGCAGTGATATTGTAGCACTAACGATAGCAGTAGCAACAATAGTAACTTAGCAAGAACAATATAAGATAAATTCATAGGCATTGGATCAGTGACTCGTTAGATGATATTCATCATGAGACAGTTAGAACCTAGGGCGATACGACACTGGCTCCAGTTCATAAATATAATGTAGGCATGTATTCCGTAAATAGTCATACATGCTTATGGAAAGAACTTGCATGACATCTTTTGCCCTACCCACCTGTGGCAACGGGGTCTATTGGAAACTAAGGGATATTGAGGCCTCCTTTTAATAGAGAACCGGTACAAAGCATTAACACACGATGAATACATGAACTCCTCAAACTACAGTCATCATCGGGAGTGGTCCCGACTGTTGTCACTCCGGGGTTGTCGGATCATAACACGTAGTAGGTGACTATAACTTGCAAGATCGGATCTAGAACATGGATATAATGGTGATAACATAAACGATTCAGATCTGAAATCATGGCACCCGGGCCCAAAGTGGCAAGCATTAAGCATGGCAAAGTCATAGCAACATCAATCTCAGAACATAGTGGATACTAGGGATCAGACCCTAACAAACCTAACTTGATTACATGATGAATCTCATCCAACTACTCATCGACTAGCGAGCCTACAAAGGAATTACTCACTCTCGGTGGGGAGCATCCTGGAATTGGCAATGGAGATGTGTTGGTGATGACGAAGATCGAAGATTCCCCTCTCCAGAGCCCAAACGGTCTCCAGATCTGGCCTCCCAACGAAGAACATGAGACGGCGGCGGCTCCTTCTCATGAAACACATAATTCTTTATCCTTGTTTTTTTCTGGAATAATGTGATTTTACAGCGTTAGTTTCAAGGTTAGTGGGGCCACCAGGTGGGGACAACCCACCTGGGCATGCCTGGGGGGCAGGCGTGCCTTTGTGGGTTGTGCCCACCCAGGTGCCCCCCTCAGGTATTTCTTGGCTCTACAAATTCTCTTTATTGATATAAGAAATCCTCGCAAAGTTTTGTTCCATTCCGAGAACTTTTATTTATGCACAAAAACAACACCATGGTAGTTCTGCTGAAAACATCGTCAGTCCGGGGTTAGTTTCATTCAAATCATGCAAATTAGAGTCCAAAACAAGAGGAAAAACGTTAGGAAAAGTAGATACGTTGGAGATGTATCAGTTAGGTAGTCGCGCGTGGACTCGTTTGGCCCTTGGACGCACATGGAGAGTTGGCAAGGCTTGGGGGCCTCTTGTACGTGCTAGTGAAGTTGCGGATGAAGGCGTCACTGAAATTCAACCAGCTATTGATGTTGTTGGGATTGAGGCTGTTCATCCATCTCCGGGCGGTGCCCTGGAGCATAAGCGGAACGTACTTCACGGAAACACGCTTGTTACCGTTGGCTATGCTGGCGGCTGTGGAGTAGTCGATCAACCAGTTCTCCGGTTTCACGGAGCTGGTGTACTTGGGAGTGTCTCGAGGGAGCGTGAATCCTCTAGGAAAAGGTTCATCACAGATGCGGGGGCCAAAGCAGGCCGGACCGATCGTATCCTCCTCCTCCACTGCCAGGGACCGAGCCAGCTCCTCGATCAGGCGACGGGCGTCGTTTTCGCCGACTGCTTCATGGGGACCTAGCCGGCCACCGAGCGTCGGGTGATCAGGTGGCGTCGGAGTGGCCGCCCTCTCCCTACAAGTAGGCAGGCGCTCCTCCAGCCGGCGCCGAGCCTCCGGGCTTTGGGGGTCTTGTCGGCTTGCTACAATCGTGCCACTAGAGCGCCGGCTATGGCTAGCAGCCGGCTCCGGGTCCCGCTGGTCATGGCCGCCACTGCTAGGGGACTGAGAGGTCGCTCCATTCTCGCAGCGGGGAGGGTGGTTTTCGTCCTACCGGCCATCTCCCACCACGCGGTTGCTGATACGTCCATTTTGCATCATGCTTTTATATCAATATTTATTGCATTATGGGCCGTTATTTCACGTTATGTCACAATACTTATGGCTATTTTCTCTTATTTTACAAGGTTTACATGAAGAGGGAGAATGTCGGCAGCTGGAATTCTGGGCTGGAAAAGGAGCAAATATTGAAGGACTATTTTGCGCAACTCCAAAAGTCCTGAAACTCCACGGAATGTCTTAAAATAAATAAAGAAAAATCGTCTCCAAAGATGAAGGCCAGGGGGCCCACACCCTACTCACGAGGGTGGGGGTGGGCCCCCTGGTGGCACTCCGACGCCCATCTTCTCCTATATGAAGTCTTTCGATGAGAAAAAAATAGAAGGCAACCTTTCGGGACGAGACTCCGCCGCCACGAGGCGGAACCTTGGCGGAACCAATCTAGGGCTCTGGCAGAGCTGTTCTGCCGGGGACACTTCCCTCCGGGAGGGGGAAATCATCACCATCATCATCACCAACGCTCCTCCATCGGGAGAGGGCAATCTCCATCAACATCTTCACCAGCACCATCTCATCTCCAAACCCTAGTTCATCTTTTGTATCCAATTCTTGTCTCCAAGTCCGGGATTGGTGCTAGTAGGTTGCTAGTAGTGTTGATTACTCCTTGTAGTTGATGCTAGTTGGTTTATTTGGTGGAAGATCATATGTTCAGATCCTTTATGCACATTATTATCCCTCCGATTATGAACATGAATATGCTTTGTGAGTAATTACGTTTGTTCCTGAGGACAAGGGAGAAGTCTTGCTATTAGTAGTCATGTGAATTTGGTATTCGTTCGATATTTTGATAAGATGTATGTTGTCTAACCTCTAGTGGTGTTATGTGAACGTCGACTACATAACACTTCACCATTATTTGGGCCTAGAGGAAGGCATTGGGAAGTAGTAAGTAGATGATGGGTTGCTAGAGTGACAGAAGCTTAAACCCTAGTTTATGCGTTGCTTCGTAAGGGGTTGATTTGGATCCATATGTTTCATGCTATGGTTAGGTTTACCTTAATACTTTTGTTGTAGTTGCGGATGCTTGCAATAGAGGTTAATCATAAGTGGTGTGCTTGTTCAAGTAAGAACAGCACCCAAGCATAGGTCCACCCACATATCAAATTATCAAAGTACCGAACGCCGAATCATATGAGCGTGATGAAAACTAGCTTGACGATATTCCCATGTGTCCTCGGGAGCGCTTTTCCTATTATAAGAGTTTGTCCAGACTTGTCCTTTGCTACAAAAAGGATTGGGCCACCTTGCTGCACTTTATTTACTTTTATTACTTGTTGCTCGTTACAATTTATCCTATCACAAAACTATGTGTTACCACTTATTTCAGTACTTGCAGAGAATACCTTGCTGAAAACTGCTTATCATTTCCTTCTCCTCCTCGTTGGGTTTGACACTCTTACTTATAGAAAGGACTACGATAGATCCCCTATACTTGTGGGTCATCAAGACTCTTTTCTGGCGCCATTTCCGGGGAGTGAAGCGCCTTTGGTAGGTGGAATTTGGTAAGGAAAAATTTATTTAGTGTGCTGAAATTTTCTGTCACTTGTTACTATGGTGTAAGTGCATCTAGTGCCACCCCTAGTTGGTTTTGGAGAATTGACGACAAAGTTGGTTGAGGGACTAATGCGTTTGTGAGAATTGCAGGATAACGCAGGTAGTGTCCCTCATTGATTCGGTTTATCTACCAGAGATGACCCCTAAAAATGTATGAAGACATTGAAGACAATGGTGGTATGTGAAGATATTCATATTGAAGATGATGACATGAGAAGACATTGAGTGAAGACTATGGAGCGCGAAGACTGTGTTGTTTTGTTGTTTCCTTTTCTTCTTTGTTGAGTCATAGGAACCACCGTACTGTTAAGTGGGGTCCAAGTGAACTAACTCAGAATGACTGAAGTGATGCTCAACCCAAATCATATGTTTTCGAGCGAAGACAATGAGAGCAAATCTTATCCTGAGCTGGATGAGTCAGCTTTGCTTGTAGCCCAAGTAAAGTTGTCGTGTGTGTTTGAAATCTGACCGTTGGAACACGTGTCCGTTCCTTAGTGACCCAGGGTCATTTCAGACATATTAGGTCGGGTTACCCAGTGGCTATAAATAGCCCACCCCCTACACCATAAATTGGTGGCTGCTCAGAGTTAGTGCACGGCGTTTGTCGTTTGAGAGCAACCCACCTCGAAGCCTTTGAGAGAGAGAAATCCTTCCGAGGACCAAGCCCCAACACCCAGAGCCAAAGAGTGTTAGGCATCACTGAAGTCTTTCTGTCTGTGTGACCTGAAGACTTATTACACTTGAGGACTGTGAATCCTCCAGCCGGTTAGGCGTCGCGTTCTGAGCATCCAAGAGTCATTGTGGATTGCCGGTGAACGAAGTCTGTGAAGGTTTGGAAGTCTACCTTGAAGACTTACCAGAGTGATTCGACGAGGAATGTGTGTCCTTAGCTCAAGGGGAATAAGGTGAAGACACGGTCTTCTGAGTTGAATCTCAGCCTCCCTAACGAGACGTACAGTTGCCACAGCAACTGGAACTGGTCCAACAAATCCTGTGTCTTCAACAAGTGACTGGTTCTATCCTCTCCCTTCCTTTACTTGAGTTTGTCTTCGTGAAGTCATTGCCTATCTGTGTACCTGTTTGAGTTCATTGCTTGACTACTACTGTTGATTGGCTTCATACTATCTTCCATCCTGATCCTTACTACTTAGCTGCTATTAGTCCTGTACTTTCACATCATTGCATACTTGACTATGGTTTGCTTATTGTATTTATCTTCCGCTGCATATCAATTACGTCATTTCTACTATTTGTCTTCGAAACTATCATGTTTTGAAGACTTTCATAAAAATCGCCTATTCACCCCCCTCTAGGCGATACTATCACTTTCAGTTGGTATCAGAGCAAGGTACTCCCTTGTTCTGTGTGATTCGGTTTAACCACCTGGAGTTTCAGCTATGTCGACTGCAGGGATAATCAAAGTCTCCGCTGCTTGCCCCGTGTTCGATGGAACTGAATATTCCTACTGGAAGAATAAGATGCGTATGCATCTTGAAGCCATTGATGTCGATCTCTGGTATGTCGTCAAAAACGGCGTTCCCAAAACCGGTGAAGGTGTCACCCCTACTGATGTCAAGAAGTTCATTCAACTGGACTCCACTGCAAAGAACATCATTTGTGGTCATCTGACCAAAGGAAAGTATGGCCGTGTGAGTGCTCTGGAAACGTTGAAGCTAGTCTGGGACTGGCTATCCAAGGTCAACGAAGGCATCTCAACCCAGAGAGATCAAAGGATCAGTGTTCTTCGCAACCTCTTCATACGCTTCAAGAGAAACGACAATGAAAATGTCCAGCTCACGTTCGATCGCCTCACTGACATCACAAATGAGCTTCAAGCTCTCGGCGCAACTGAGATTACCAAGCATGAAATCGTCAAGACACTACTAAGATCACTTGACAGCTCCTTTGACACCCTTGCCCTCATGATACAAGAACGTCCTGACTTCAAGACACTTGATCCGTCTGATATACTTGAGAGGCTCAACATACATGAGTTCCAGTTCTCTGAGAAAAGAGATATCTATGGTCCCAACTATGGCCGAACTCGTGCATTAAAGGCAAAAGTTGTGTCCTCATCTGAAGAAGAATCTGACTGCAGTTCTGATGATCCTGAAGACATTGGAAAGGAACTGCTATGCTTGTGAAGAAGTTCCATAAGTTCACTAAGAAGAAAGGCTTCAGAAAGTCTTCACGATCCAGTCAAGAAATGATGAAGCTTCCACTCATGACCACAAAAAGAGAACATGTCACAAGTGCAAGAAACCCGGACACTATATCTCTGAGTGTCCACAGTGGGACAATGAGAAGAAGAAGAAGAAGAGCAAGGAATATGATTCTGATGACAACAAGAAGAAGAAATCTTCAAAGTCTTCTTCCAAGTCCTCATCAAGGTCTTCATCTCATAAGAAGAGTTCATATGGCAAGGCTCGTGCTTTGTTGGCAAGGAAATGGATTCAGAAGAGGAGTCTGCTTCTGAGGAGGTGGAGGTGGAGTCTGGAGAGGAGTCCGACCCTGGGGTTGCAAGTCTGGCTCTAGCCACAGCCTATGTTGCCAAGTCCATCTTCAACACTGAAGACAATGACTTCCACACCAACGCTGAAGCTGATGACGAAGACGATCCTACTCCCACCTACTGCTTCATGGCACGTGGTGCTAAGGTAAAATCACGTGATGCTTACTTTCAAACATCAAGTGAAGATGACTCTGATTGTGAATCCAAACCTAGCTACAAAACACTTGCTAAAATTGCAACTGAACAACAAAAGGCTATGGAATATACTCAAAAACGGTTAGACAAAAGCGATGACCTGTTGGACGCGGAGATGACACGTTCACATTCCTTAGTTGAAGATATAAAAAATCTTCATGCTAAGTACCAAGAACTTGAAAGTCGTCATGAAACGCTCTCAACCACTTATGAAAGGCTCTCCTATGATTATCTTCAAAGGAAGCAAGAGCTTGAGAAATTGTGAGCGGCTCATGAAGATCTTCAAAAAGAGAATGAGTCACTTCGCGCTCAACAGATCAGTCCCGCTCAGGATGGATTTGAACCACCATGTCTAAAATGCATTGAGCGTGATAACGCTACATCTGTTGCTGAATGTTCCACTGCTGCTACTGTTACATTGTCTTCAACTACTGATGTGGTAACTAACCCCTCTGCGGAGGATACCACTACTATTGCCGATGAAAATGCTAGGTTGAAGACATTGCTTGAAACAGGGATGTACAAAAGTCTGAAGGGACATCAGACACTCTGCGATGTCCTCAAAAAGCAGATTCTGAACCGAAACCCTAGGAAAGAGGGTGTTGGGTTCGAAAGGAAAATGAATGTTGATGGCTCCTACTGGAAGCCTGAGCAGTATTCCAAAACCACATGGGTTGCTACAAAGGAACCTTCAGTAGATCCATCCACCTTATCTGGCTTTACCTGTGCTAATCCTATTATCATTGATGAATCCTTTGATGCAAACTATAAGCTGTTCAAGAATCAGAATGGTGAAGTGTTTGCCAGGTATATTGGTACTAACTACAGGAATGGACCACCTATGAAGAAGATCTGGGTACCTAAGCAGTACATTGAGAATCTTCCTGTGAATGTCGTCATGACACCACCAAGGAAGAAGACAAACCCCAGACCTATGGCTTCATATGTCCCAAAGGCTTCATACAGATACATGACTCACCTGAGTCACCCTAACGCCAATGTTTTGCAGGGAAATCATACTCAGACTCATGAATATGAGCGTATGTCTTCAAACCGCTATGTTCATAGAACTAAGAACTTTTCTGCTTATTCATATGAGTATCATTCATCTTCTGCAAGGCTATTTGCTAGGGCTCCAAGGCCAAAATTCTCAGATGATGCACTTAGACTCATTGCTTCTAAGCCACCCCTGAAAATGTGGGTGGCGAAGAAGAATTAACTTTCTTTTGCAGAGAAAGGTCTCCAGCCTGCAATCAAAGGCGTCTGATGCTATTGCTGGGGACCTAAAACACATTAAGGACGCATGATAAAATGTCTTACTATATACTTCACATCTGAATCGCTTACCAGTCATACTATGTGTCCTAACTTTGATCTAAGTTGTGACAATCCTTGTATGTGTCAAATGCCTATGCTTCACAACACTCTTTGTGAAGCCTATCCTCCTAACTGCACTGTAGGGTATGTCACCAAAAGCTTCAGAATGGATTATGGATAGTGGATGCACAAATCATATGACTGGTGATTGAAGTCTTCTCATGGACTCAACCTTACGTCCATCCGACAAGAGTCACATCACATTTGCTGACACTGGTAAAAGCAAGGTATTGGGTCTAGGTAGAGTTGCAATCTCATCAACACATGGATAAAGTGATGCTTGTTGAATCCCTTGGTTTCAACTTAATGTTTGTCTCAATGCTTTGTGACTTGAACATGATTGTGCTGTTCGGAAAGTATCGTTGCCTTGTACTAATGGAATCTGACAAGTCTCTAGTCTTTGAAGGGTATCGGAAAGATGATCTATACATGGTAGATTTCTCAGCAGGTCCACAACTTGCCGTATGTCTTCTCGCAAAAGCTTCAGAATGCTGGCTCTGGCATCGAAGGCTAGGGCATGCTGGCATGAGGAACTTACACACACTCGTCAAGAAGAAGCATGTCATAGGCATCGAGGGTGTCAAGTTCAAGAAGGATCATTTGTGTGGTGCCTGCAAAGCTGGAAAGATGACTAGGGAAAAGCACCCCTCGAAGACAATCATGATAACATCTCAACCCTTTGAGCTGTTACACATGGACTTATTTGGACCTACTCACTACTCCACCCTCACAACAACTGCTTGTCTATATGGCTTCGTCATTGTTGATGACTACTCAAGATACACATGGGTGCATATAATTCTCTACAATACTGAAGTGCAAGATGTCTTCAGATGCTTCACCAATCGAGCAATGAACAATTATGGCGTGAAGATCAAACATATCAGAAGTGACAATGGCACTGAATTCAAGAACACCGGACTTGATCTTTATCTAGATACAATGGGAATCACTCATGAGTTCTCTGCTCCATACACACCTCAGCAAAATGGCATCGTTGAGTGCAAGAACAGAACCCTCATCGAGATGGCTCGAACAATGCTCGACGAATACAAGACACCAAGAAAGTTCTGGCCTGAAGCTATTGATATAGCATGTCACATCATCAACCGTGTTTACATCCATAAGCTTCTAAACAAAACAGCCTATGAGCTCCTTACTGGCAAGAAGCCAAATGTCAGCTACTTCAGAGTATTTGGAGCTAGGTGCTGGATCAAGGACCCCCATCACAAGTCAAAATTTGCACCTAAAGCTCATGAAGGCTTCATGCTTGGCTATGGAAAGGACTCACACTCCTACAGAGTCTTCAACCTCTATCTTTACAAAATCGTCGAAACTGTGGATGTGCGATTTGATGAAACAAATGGTTCACAAAGAGAACTTCTGCCTAGTGCACTAGATGAAGCTCTGCCAAGCGAATCTATAAAGCTGATGGGAACTGGTGAAATCATGCCCTCCGAAGCACAGCCTGAAGAGGAACTTATCATTTCTGCACCTAACCAACCTGAAGACTATGCTCAGACAGAAGACAATCCTCCCAATGATGACAATGATCAGCAAGAGCAAAGTTTTCGACCAGTTCATCCTCGTGTTGCAAATGAAGTACAAATTGAGAAGATAATTGACAGCATCAATGCACCTGGTCCACTTACTCGCTCAAGAGCAACACAGTTAGCAAATTTCTGTGGGCACTTTTTGTTTGTATCAATATCAGAACCCAAGAAAGTTGCTGAAGCCTTTATGGAACCTGAATGGATTAAAGCTATGCAAGAAGAACTTCAACAGTTCAAGCTGAACAATTTTTGGGAACTTGTCAAGCGACCTAACCCTCGCAAGCATAACATTATTGGCACAAAATGGATATATCGAAACAAGCAAGATGAGCATGGTCAAGTCGTCAGAAACAAAGCACGTCTTGTGGCTCAAGGATGTACTCAAGTTGAAGGAATTGACTTCGGTGAAACATTTGCTCCTATTGCTAGGCTTGAAGCTATTTGCATACTGCTAGCCTATGCTAACCACTACAACATCTTGCTATATCAAATGGATGTGAAGAGTGCATTTCTCACGGCAAGATTGAAGAAGTATATGTTGCTCAACCACCTGGCTTTGAAGATCCAAAACATCCTGATATGGTGTACAAGCTAAACAAAGCACTCTATGGCCTCAAACAAGCTCCTCGCGCATGGTATGATACGATCAAAGACTTCCTGAAGAGCAAAGGCTTCAAACCTGGATCCCTCGATCCCACACTCTTCACGAAGACATATGATGGTGAACTGTTTGTGTGCCAAATATATGTGGATGACATTATCTTCGGCTGCACCAACCAGAAGTATAGTGATGAGTTTGGATACATGATGCAAGAGCAATATCAGATGTCCATGATGGGTGAGCTGAAGTTCTTCCTTGGTCTTCAAATTCATTAGCAAAGGAATGGCATCTTCATATCTCAAGAAAAATACCTCAAAGATTGTCTGAAGAAGTTTGGAATGGAAGACTGCAAAGGTTACACGATGCCAATGCCAGCCAAACACCATCTTGGTCCCGACGACAATGGTAAAGAGTTCAATCAAAAGGTATACCGCTCCATGATTGGTTCTTTACTTTATCTATGTGCATCTAGGCTAGATATTATGCTTAGTGTTTGCATGTGTGCTCGATTCCATGCGACACCAAAGGAATCGCATCACTTAGCTGTGAAGCGAATTCTTTGATATTGGGCTTACACCCCAACACTCGGATTATGGTATCCAAAGGGCTCAAAATTTGATTTGGTTGGATTCTCGGATGCGGATTATGCTGGTGACAAGGTGGATCGCAAGTCTACATCAGGCACATGTCACTTTCTGGGTCGATCACTTGTCTGTTGGTCTTCAAAGAAGCAGAACTGTGTATCACTCTCAACTGCTGAATCTGAATACATTGCTGCTGGATCTTGTTGTGCTCAGCTTCTATGGATGAAGCAAACTCTCAAGGACTATGGCATCAATATGAAACAAGTACCTCTCTGCTGCGACAACGAAAGTGCCATCAAGATAGCCAACAATCCAGTCCAGCACTCGAAGACAAAGCACATTGAAATTCGTCATCACTTTCTCAGAGATCATGTCATGAAGAAAGATATCGACACCATTCATGTCAACACTGAAGAGCAACTGGCAGATATCTTCACGAAGCCCTTGGATGGGAAAAGGTTTTGCAAGTTACGGTGTGAGCTAAATATCTTGGAATCCTCTAATGTCCTGTGATCAGGCACACATCCTAACACTTATGCATGTTGATGACTTAGATGTGCAACACACGAAGTAATGTATATCTTCAATCAATGAAGACTTACATTCTGAGTGTGAATACATTAACATGGAATTTGACTTCGGAGCGCCATGATAATTGTGCGCCGTGTCTGGGTCTAATACTTCCTATACGGTGGGTAACGCCACCACCAAATTTCTTTGTTTGAAGTGTTTCACTCATGGCGTTATTTTGGCAATGACTTCGCATTTGGTTTGTCTTCAGTTTCAATTTATCTTCATGATTTTCTTCACTATGATGATTTGATTGCTTTCTGATATATATATATATATATACTACTGTTCTGTCCTCTATAGCATTCACTTATAGCTATGTATTCAAGTTGAATCTTTTGAATTAAGTGAATGTGATCGAACCCTAACCTCTCTATGCTTTCAATCTCAAACTCTATCTGTCCAAATCATATGCATTCTATTGAAACTGTCGAATGTCTTCTCTGCGTCCTAGTCAGCAGAAGGCACAGAGACAAACATTAAGTCTGTGTTAAATGACTCATCTTTATTGTTGAAATCCGGAGAAGCCGGAATAACCATCTGACATGCCTGGCGGGTGTGGGAACGTGGGACAACTCTGAGTATGTTGCATGCTTGCCACGTGCCCCTCAGATGTGAACCGCCAGGGGCACCTGCGTAATTGCGTTGTGCTGCACACCTCCTTATAAATACTTGTCGCCTGCGGTAAAGAAATCCTTCTTCCACCTCTCCACCTTGTCAAAACCCTAGCGCCACCGCTAGGTCTCAACGACGCCGGCGACGAAGCGCTTAGCTGCCGCGACTTCTCTGACGCCGTCCTCACGCCGGCTGCGGACATCGTCCTCTCCGTCGTCGCCGTAGGTGTCCTCTGTCGCCAAGTTAGGGCACGGTGGATTGAACTGCTCGGTCTCCTGTTCATCCCATCTAGCAGTTCTTCGTGCGGTAAATATAATTCTATTTTTACCACCTTTTTGATCTTCAAGATTCATCCCTTTTACCAAAAGTGGTTTCTGCCTACACAGTGTTAGATCTATTCTGTCTGCATCTCATACTGCCTAGTCTATTCACTTAAATTTCATATCTAGTTTGATTCCTCACTTGTACTTATCCACGGATCCGTACAAATCTGGAACCAACTCACAACATATAAGTGAATGTCTTCGCATCATGAGGTCAATGTCTTCAAACTGATTTATCTTCAAAATCTTCTGAGAATGCATATGACCTCTTCCCCTTCCCTCACATCTCTAATGCTGTCACAGGTACATGTCCGTGGGAGAATCCCTTGGTTCTCATAGTCTACATTCGTTTGCAGAATACTTACAACATCACATTAATTCTCCCGAAGCCAGTTCTTGTTTGACCAGCAAGCATAAGTCTTTGAAGCCTTTGAACGTATTGAAGCCATTCAGTTTGAAGTTCATGGCTGCAGAGAAATCAGTAAGGAAGGGTGGCAGACATCGTCGAGGGGGAACATCAAAAGATCTGCCTGATGACCTCGCAGAACTTTACAAGACTGATCCTGAAGAGAATTATCATCAGCGCAAGACACGAATCCAATGGATTCGACTCTATTGGGCTGAAGAATGGTTCAAGTACAAGTTCGTGACCCAGGAATATGCAGAGAAGAATTCTATCAAGAGTCCTTGGGGTGATATTCTCTATTGAGGCCTTCAACCCAAGAACAGAGCTGAAGCTATTGCACAAGGTTTCTATCCCTGCATGGTCCGTGGACCTCAGCCTGAGAATGCCGGTCCCTCATCATTACTCTGGTGTCGTGATGATACTCTCTTCAAGCGCAACTTCCAGCATGCAAAGGCATCGGCCAAGGAAAATAAGAAGTCATTGGGATTAGACTTCAACCCTGGTCCCTCTGCTCCCCGTGCTGACGGCTCACGTGATGCAGAACCCAATGTCATCAGCCCCTTCTCCAACCTTGATGGCCTCATCACCTACATCTTGGTCCAAGGTGCTAGAGTAGATCATTCTGATAATGATGCTGACACTGATGAAGCCCCAGCTCCTCCTCCAAAGCCACAAAAGCTAAAGAAGCCTAAGGCTTCAAGATCAGCTGCTCCTCCAAAAGCTTCACGTGCAAAGCCACTGGCCACTGCACCTCCCGAAGACAGTGTGAAATCTGAAGAACAATCACGTATCTCCAAGAGGACGGAGAAGAAAAAGCAAATCATCAAGCATACTGATCGAACCTTGACTCCTGCTGGCATTCTGCGTGAAGAACCCATTGATCTGTCCAGTGATGAAGATCTTGCAGATGATGCCCTTGAGCAACTAATCAAGAGCAAGGAAGAAGCAGAGATCTTCAATAACTTGCCTCTCTTCGATGTGGCAATCATCCATAACTTCATTGATGAGTGGTTTGACACCCCAAATCTCAGCTTTGAAGATCCGCGGCTTCCCATTGGCCTCAGCGTCTCCTTCAATGGCGCCATTGCTTCAGAGCTAGCTCTCGCTCAGCGCATCGTTGAGCTGAAGAACAAGATTGATTATGAGAAATCTCAGTTCAAGAAGCATGTGGCTAAGCTCAGCGTGCAAGATGTCAGAAACTTCAAGGTCATGCTGCACAAGCTTAAAGAAGCTTTTCTCAAGAAGCGCGAAGAAGCTCAGGGCTCTCGCGAGTGCATGAAGAGTTTGGCTGACAAATGTGTGCTTGCCTACAATGAGGCTGAGAAGCGCAAGTCTCTTGGCCGTCCTGGCATTGACCCTAGGATGGCTGCAAAGAAGAAGAAGCCATCAACTGCTCAACCTGCACCTTCAAGTCAAGAAGCACCTCGAATTATCTTCCCAAGCAGCATGACTGGCTCGAAGACAAAGGTCCTGTCAACCGCTTCAGAACAGAAGAAGACGAGGGCTGCCGAGGCTGAAGCCAGAAAAAGGAAAAACCCTGAAGCCTCTGATGCTGCTCCTTCCAAGAAGAAGCGTAAAACCAAGAAGAATCGGGCTGCTCCCACAGAGCCCTTAGCTGTTGAACCTATCTCAGTGGTTCGCCCTGCATCTGAACATCAAGAACGACGATTGATAGTTCATGAGCCTGCTACCATAGAGGCTCATGAAGCTGAAGACATTCCAGCAGCTGAACCCACCGCTGCTGAAGACATAGGTCACAATGACAATGTTGAAGATGATGAAGTTCTTCCTTAGATCAAACACAACCTGGTATCATCGCCTGTTCTCATGAACAGCAAACTCATCAGCATTGGTCGTCCTCTGACGCTAATTGCTCAGGATGCATCGTGGGCTGATCACCCACAGCAACAAGACTGCCCAAGTACTCCCCGACAACAACCACAAGTTACACCACCTGTGCAAGAAGAAGAAGAAGACTTTGAGGCCCAGCCAACTCCATCTCCAAAGGCCTTGCCAGCATTTCACAGGCTTCACAAAGGACAAAGGCCTCAAGTCCCTCTTTCGAGCGTTCCAGAAGGAGAAGTGCATCACCAACCTGTTGCACGTCAAATGTTTCCTGAAGCCACTCCAACTGTGAATGTCTCCGTGTCTGAAGCCCAAGCTGCTGAAGACAATCCGGCTACATCAGCCAATGAAAGACAAGAAGACGTACGTGTCCCTACTCCCCCCGTTATTGAAGAAGTTGTTCCTGATGTGAACGTGCCAGTGCCCGACCCTCCAGCTCGTCAAGTGGAGGTTGAAAATCCTGAAGCTGCCACCACCAACGCAAGTGAAGCCAATGACATAGTCATGGCTGAAGCTAATGTGGAGCTTGCACCAACCAGTGTGCCCGAAGCCAATGAGGCAACTGCTCCCAAAGCACCTATTGTGCAGCCTGAAGCCTCAGCTGTTTGCCACTGCTCCTGTTCCGCCACCAAGGCCCTATACAATTGAGCAAGCATACAATCATGGTCAGCTAACCACTGTCCGATGGCCCATTCTGGTCCCTCCGCCTACTGCCTCTAGACCTCAATTTGATTATCATGTTGAGCATAGGCCTCAGGTCCAGAAACCAAAGCCACGACTGCCAAGGTTCCCAGGTACTACAAACTCTACAGGGTCCTTCAATGCAAATGGCTTCAAAAGCCACGACACCTTCTTTGACAGCGCCAAGAACCCCTACTCAAAGCCAAGGATATCATCTGATCGTTTCTGGAGCTATCAGCAGCGAAGCTATTACTCCTGCATTCTGTATGATCAAGGGCGCATTTTCCCTCATATGCGCCTCGACACTGAAGCCATTGCTGGACTGCCGTGCTTAGAAGAAGCACTTGACTGCTTTCATGATGCAGGTCTGCTCAACTTTGTGACAGACAAAGAACACTAGAATGAGGAACTTTTGCTTCAATTCTATGCTACCCTCCACATTCGCGGCTACAACAGGGATATCAAGACATGGGTTCTTGAGTGGATGGCCGGAAATGTTCATCATGAAGCCAAAGCTCTTGATGTCATTGAGCTTACAGGCCTACCCACTCCCAGAGAGCTATATGAACCTGATTGTCAATTACACCGCAATGCACTGGAGAGAATCTTCCATAAGCCTGAACCCAACATGAGCCAGATGTTGAGCATGATGAAGCCTTTGCCATCCGACGCTGAATACCCCACGGAGTTCTTTGTTAATGACCTTGAGTATCTGCCGCGCACAATATATCACATCATCAGGCGAACTCTATGGCCCATCAAAGGACATTCGTTAGCGGCCAAGCTTGAAGGAGCCATGAAGACATTGGTCTTTTACATCCTCAATGGCATCAGCTTCAATTCCCAAGACTTCTTCATTAGACAACTTGCTGCATCTGGATCTGACCTTTTTGGTTTGAAATTCTATGCTCCATGGGTCATGCGCCTCATCAAGCGACACTCCTCTGTCAATTATCAGCCCTCTGCTCGCAATCATTCGATCTTTCTCCCAGAGGTTGATATGTCAGTTGAAGCCATATACTCTGACCCTGCCAAGAAGCCTCTTTGTCTTCAAAATGTAGAGCACCAAAGCTTCACTCAACCAATAGAAGGAGTCCAAGCAGTGGCACGAATCTATCCAATGGCTGGAAATACTCGTCTACCTCATCGTGCGCAAACTGAAGCCACTGAAAGCACCATTGCCCAAAGGTCTAAGAAGCGCTCTCGTGTTCTAAATGACCGAGAACTTCTTGTGGCACTTCATCAGAAACAAGATAAGCATCACTATTGGCTCAAGAGACAGATGCAAAGCCTCTTGGTGGATGTCAATCGCATTCGAAATCTTGCCACCAAGAATGCATTTGTCGCTCACGAGACTTGTCGGCGATCATGGAAGAGTTTGACGCTGCTTAGTGCTGAAGCAGATCTTCAAGACGATGGCTTCACTGAAAGATTCAAGTTTGACTCCACTCCTCCACGGACTGCTGTCCTACGTCAAACTCCATCCCTTGAAGACCCTGACTATTCTTCCTCCGCGGCAACTGTGAATGCCAGAGTGATCGATGATGAAGATGATGCTACTTCACCGCCTCCTACTTTTGCACGCATCGACACTGCACCAAGTACGTCTGCACCGCCAAACAACAACGACAACCCTGCTGCTTCACCTACTCATGGGGACGAGTAGATGCTCTATGTCTTCAAACCTTTTTGGACCTTACTGACAAAAGGGGGAGAAGCATATGAGTTTGATAGTCTTCAAGCGGGTTCATATGGGCGGTTGCTTTATATTTTTCCTTGTGCTTACAACTCTCGCTTTTGAAACATTTGGTTCTTTGAGTTGTAACACTTAAACTCGATGGTCATCTGCTACTTATTTGCTTTACTGTGATGCGATGATAAATTCCGCATGTGCGATGATAACTTCCGCACTTAGATCATTCTGCAGACGTCCATTTTTCATTATGCATGTCATTCTATTTCCTATATCATTTCATGCTTGATGAATTATCTTCATAAGTTGAAGAGGATCTCCACAAGTACAACCTGCCATGTGCATTTGCATTCCAAAAGCAAATTACTTATATGCACATCTTCAGGGGGAGCCCTTGCTACTTATGAAGAAAATACCCTATCCTTTACAATTTCACATACTTTATCCCCGTTGAAAACTTCAACTAGTTTGTCATCAATCACCAAAAAGGGGGAGATTGTAAGTGCATCTAGTGCCACCCCTAGTTGGTTTTGGAGAATTCACGATAAAGTTGGTTGAGGGACTAATGCGTTTGTGAGAATTGCAGGATAACGCAGGTAGTGTCCCTCATTGATTCGGTTTATCTACCGGAGATGACCCCTAAAAATGTATGAAGACATTGAAGACAATGGTGGTATGTGAAGATATTCATATTGAAGACTATGGCATGAGAAGACATTGAGTGAAGACTATGGAGCGCGAAGACTGTGTTGTTTTGCTGTTTCCTTTTCTTCTTTGTTGAGTCATAGGAACCACCGTACTATTAAGTGGGGTCCAAGTTAACTAAGTCAGAATGACTGAAGTGATGCTCAACCCAAATCCTATGTCTTCGAGCGAAGACAATGAGAGCAAATCTTATCCAGAGCTGGATGAGTCAGGTTTGCTTGTAGCCCAAGTAAAGTTGCCGTGTGTGTTTGAAATCTGACCGTTGGAACACATGTCAGTTCCTTAGTGACCCAGGGTCATTTCGGACATATCAGGTCGGGTTGCCCAGTGGCTATAAATAGCCCACCTCCTACACCATAAATTGGTGGCTGCTCAGAGTTAGTGCACGACTTTTGTCGTTTGAGAGCAACCCACCTCGAAGCCTTTGAGAGAGAGAAATCCTTGTGAGGACCAAGCCCAAACACCTAGAGCCAAAGAGTGTTAGGCATCACTGAAGTCTTTCTATCTGTGTGACCTGAAGACTTATTACACTTGAGGACTGTGAATCCTCCAGCCGGTTAGGCGTCGTGTTCTGAGCATCCAAGAGTCATTGTGGATCGCCGGTGAACGCAGTCTATGAAGGTTTGGAAGTCTATCTTGAAGACTTACTAGAGTGATTGGGCGAGGACTGTGTGTCCTTAGCTCAAGGGGAATAAGGTGAATACACGGTCTTCTGAGTTGAATCTCAGCCTCCCTAACGAGACGTACAGTTGTCACAGCAACTGGAACTGGTCCAACAAATCTTGTGTCTTCAACAAGTGACTGGTTCTATCCTCTCCCTCCTTTACTTGAGTTTGTCTTCGTGAAGTCATTGCCTATCTGTGTACCTGTTTGACTTCATTGCTTGACTACTACTGTTGATTGGCTTCATACTATCTTCCATCCTGATCCTTACTACTTAGCTGCTATTAGTCCTGTACTTTCACATCCTTGCATACTTGACTATGGTTTGCTTATTGTAGTTTATCTTCCGCTGCATATCAATTAGGTCATTTCTACTGTTTGTCTTTGAAACTATCATGTTTTGAAGACTTTCATAAAAATTGCCTATTCACCCCCCTCTAGTCGATACTAGCACTTTCATATGGAAAGTAATTGTCTGAGGGGCTTGTTCGGGGTATCTTCACCCCGTCCAGTTGAGCAAAGAGTTGCTCCTCAACCCTCTCAACCTACTGAACCTATTGAAAATGAAACTCCTTTTGAAATTCCTTCGGGTTTGATGGAAAAACTGCTAGCTAACACTTTTACAGGAGATGGAACAAAGCATCCTGATGAACATCTACGCTATGTGGATGATGTTTGTGGACTATTTAAGCTTGTAGGTATACCTGATGATGTTGTTAAGAAGAAGGCCTTCCCTTTATCTTTGAAGGGAGACACATTGACATGGTACAGGCTATGTGATGATATGAGATCATGGAACTATAAAAGATTGAAATTGGAATTTCATCAAAAGTATTGCCCTATGCATCTTGTTCATCGTGATCGAGATTATATATATAATTTTTGGCCTCGCGAAGGAGAAAGCATCGCTCAGGCTTGGGGAGGCTTAAATCAATGTTATATTCATTCCCTAATCATGAGCTCGCAAGAGAAGTAATTATGCAAAGTTTTTATGCTCGGCTTTCTGATAACAATCGCACCATGCTCGATACTTCTTCTGCTGGCTCTTTTATGATGAAGCCTATTGAATTAGATGGAATTTATTGGATAGAATTAAACACAACTCTAAAGATTGGGACCTCGACGAAGGTAAGGAGTCAGGTATGACACCTAAGTTTGATTGTGTTAAATCTTTTATGGAGACCGATATTTTCCGTAAGTTTAGCACTAAATATGGACTTGACTCTGAGATAGTAGCTTCTTTCTGTGAATCTTTTGCTACTTATGTTGAGCTCCCCAAGGAGAAGTGGTTTAAATATCATCCTCCCATAAAAGTAAAAGTAGCTGCACCTATTAAAGTTGAAGAAAAGACTGTCACTTACAATGATCCTATTGTTCCCACTTCTTATGTTGAGAAACCACCTTTCCCTGTTAGAATGAAGGATCATGCTAAAGCTTCAACTGTTGTTCGTAAAAGCAATATTAGAACTTATATACCCCCTGAGCAAGTCAAAGTAGAACCTAATATTGCTATTGTTAAAGATCTCTTGTCTGATAATATTGATGGGCATGTTATTCAATTCTCTGGTGAAACTGCTAGAATTGCCAAACCCTGTGATAGAGATAAACATAGACCTGTGGTAGGCGTGCCTGTTATTTTTGTCAAAATAGGAGATCATTGTTATCATGGCTTATGTGATATGGGTGCTAGTGCTAGTGTTATACCCATTGACTTATACAAAGAAATTATGCATGAAATTGCACCTGCTGAGTTAGAAGATATTGATGTTACAATTAAACTTGCCAGTAGAGATACTATATCTGCAATAGGAATTGTTAGAGATGTTGAAGTCTTGTGTGGAAAAACCAAATATCCCGCTGATTTTCTTGTTCTTGGTTCTCCGCAAGATAGCTTTTGTCCCATTATATTTGGTAGACCCTTCTTGAATACTGTTAATGCTATGATAGACTGCAAAAAGAATGTTGTTACTATTGGCTTGGATGATATGGTTCATGAGTTTAATTTCTCTAAATTTAGTAAACAACATCGTGAGGAAGAATTGCCTAGTAAGGATGAAATTATTGGTCTTGCTTCTATTGCCGTACCTCCTAGTGATCCTTTAGAACATTATTTGCTAGACCCTGAAAATGATATGTTCATGAATGAAAGAAGGGAAATAGATGAAGTATTCTTTAAACAGGAACCTATTCTGCAACACAATTTGCCTGTTGAAATCCTAGGGGATCCTCCTCCACCCAAGGGTGATCCCGTGTTTGAGCTTAAACTGTTGCTTGATAATCTTAAATATGCTTATCTTGATGAAAAGAAAATAAATCATGTCATTATTAGTGCTAACCTTTCAGAGCATGAAGAAGATAGATCGGGACTTCCACTGCCGCAAGCCTCTGTAGCCACCAAAAACCAATCGAGACCCTGTTCCGGCACCCTGCCGGAGGGGGATCCCATCACCGGTGGCCATCTTCATCATCCCGGCGCTATCCATGACGAGGAGGGAGTAGTTCACCCTCGGGGCTGAGGGTATGTACCAATAGCTAGGTGTTTGATCTCTCTCTCTTGTGTTCTCTCTCGTGTTCCCTCTATGGCACGATCTTGATGTATCCCGAGCTTTGCTATTGTAGTTGGATCTTATGATGTTTCTCCCCCTCTACTCTCTTGTGATGAATTGAGTTTCCCCTTTGGAGTTATCTTATCGGATTGAGTCTTTTATGAGAACACTTGATGTATGTCTTGCCGTGATTATCAGTGGTGACAATGGGATATCATGTGCCACTTGATGTATGTTTTGGTGATCAACTTGCGGGTTTCGTGACATTGGGAACCTATGCATAGGGGTTGGCACATGTTCTTGACTCTCCGATAGAAACTTTGGGGAACTCTTTGAAGTACTTTGTGTTGGTTGGATGAATCTGAGATTGTGTGATGCATATTGTATAATCATGCCCACGGATACTTGAGGTGACAATGGAGTATCTAGGTGACATTAGGGTTTTGGTTGATTTGTGTCTTAAGGTGTTATTCTAGTACGAACTCTTTTATAGATTGATCCGAAAGAATAACTTTGAGGTGGTTTCGTACCCTACCATAATCTCTATGTTTGTTCTCCGCTATTAGTGGCTTCGGAGTGACTCTTTGTTGCATGTTGAGGGCTTGTTATATGATCTATCTATGTTATTATTGTTGAGAGAACTTGCACTAGTGAAAGTATGAACCCTAGGCCTTGTTTCCTATCATTGCAATACCGTTTATGCTCACTTTTATCATTAGTTACCTTGCTGTTTTTATTATTTCAGATTACAAATACCTTTATCTACCATCCATATTGCACTTGTATCACCATCTCTTCGCCGAACTAGTGCACCTATACAATTTACCATTGTATTAGGTGTGTTGGGGACACAAGAGACTTTTTTTTATTTGGTTGCAGGGTTGTTTGAGAGAGACCATCTTCATCCTACGCCTCCTACGGATTGATAAACCTTAGGTCATCCACTTGAGGGAAATTTGCTACTGTCCTACAAACCTGTGCACTTGCAGGCCCAACAACGTCTACAAGAAGAAGGTTGTGTAGTAGACATCAGTTGCACGCGTCTTGCAGCGCGTTCGCGGTGTTGAGGAGTTCCTGGAGGCGCCCCATCTAGCTGCGCCGCTCGTCACCCTCTAGGTGCTCGAGTTCATCTGCGGCCACCTAGGCAGCGCACATGTTTTGTGCTGGGGTCTCGTGGGGCGTCCGATTCCCAGCATGCTGGCGATCGGTGTGCTGTGTTGCCGGATGACACCGGCCCGGCTGGGCTCAGCCGCAGCTGGCGTGCCACCAACCACGCGGTCGATCTCGCGCACAGTGGCTTTAGCGCGGCACTTCAAGGCCGCCATCTTGGTGGCGCTGTCGAAGAGCTTGGCTGGAACTCTGCCAGCTCCTCCGGGCAGGCATCAGCATAGACCAGAGTCCCTAGGGCTTGGATGGCCGCTTCCAGCAGGTCTCGGGCCGCTACGCTAGGTTGCTGTCGCCAGTGACCATCTCCTCCCTGAAGACGCTGGCGTCGAGCGCGCCGGCAGGGATGTGGCTGGCGGTAGGAGGGAGTGGGTCATCGACGACCACCACATCGTCGGCGAAGTCATCGGTGGTGGCCGCATCGGCGAGGGAGAGCTTGCTGAAGAGGTTGATACGTCTCCAATGTATCTATAATTTTTGATTATTCCATGCTATTATATTATATGTTTTGGATGTTTAATGGGCTTTATTATACACATTTATACTAATTTTGGGACTAACCTATTAACCGGAGGCCCAATGCAAATTGTTGTTTTGTTGCCTATTTTAGTGTTTCACAGAAAAGGAATATCAAACGGAGTCCAAACGGAATGAAACCTTCGGGAGAGTCGTTTTTGGAACAAACGCAATCCAGGAGACTTCGAGTGGACATCAAGGAAGCAACGAGGCAGCCACGAGGCAGTGAGGCGCGCCCCTCACCCTCGTGAGCCCCTCGTGGCTCCCCTGACCGACTTCTTTCGCCTATATATACTCATATACCCTGAAAACATCCGAGAGCACCACGAAACCCTATTTCCACCGCCGCAACCTTCTGTACCCGTGAGATCCCATCTTGGGGCCTTTTCCGGCGCTCCGCCGGAGGGGGAATCAATCATGGAGGGCTTCTACAGCAACACCATAGCCTCTTCGATGAAGTGTGAGTAGTTTACCTCAGGCCTTCGGGTCCATAGTTATTAGCTAGATGGCTTATTCTCTCTTTTTGGATCTCTATACAAATCTCTCCTCGATCTTCTTGGAGATCTATTTGATGTAATTCTTTTTGCGGTGTGTTTGTTGAGATTCGATGAATTGTGGGTTTATGATCAAGATTATCTATGAACAATATTTGAATCTCCTCTGAATTCTTTTATGTATGATTTGTTTTCTTTGCAAGTCTCTTCGAATTATCAGTTTGGTTTGGCCTACTAGATTGATCTTTCTTGCAATGGAAGAAGTGCTTAGCTTTGTGTTCAATCTTGCGGTGTCCTTTCCCAGTGACAGCAGGGGCAGCAAGGCACATATTGTATTGTTGCCATCGAGGATAAAAAGATGAGGTTTATATCATATTGCTTGAGTTTATCCCTCTACATCATGTCAGCTTGCCTAATGCGTTACTCTGTTCTTATGAACTTAATACTCTAGATGCATGCTAGATAGCGGTCGATGTGTGGAGTAATAGTAGTAGATGCAGAATCGTTTCGATCTACTTGTCGCGGACGTGATGCCTATATACATGATCATGCTTAGATATTCTCATAACTATGCACTTTTCTATCAATTGCTCGACAGTAATTTGTTCACCCACCGTAATACTTATGCTATCTTGAGAGAAGCCACTAGTGAAATCGATGGCCCGTGGGTCTATTTTCCATCATATAAGTTTCCAATCTATTTTATTTTGCAATATTTACTTTCCAATCTATATCATAAAAATACCGAAAATATTTATCTTATTATCTCTATCAGATCTCACTTTTGCAACTGGCCATGAAGGGATTGACAACCCCTTTATCGCGTTGGTTGCAAGGTTCTTATTTGTTTGTGTAGGTATGAGGGATTTGAGTGTAGCCTCCTACTGGGTTGATACCTTGGTTCTCAAAAACTGAGGGAAATACTTACGCTACTTTGCTGCATCACCCTTTCCTCTTCAAGGGAAAACCAATGCATGCTCAAGAGGTAGCAGAGGTCGTCAAGGCCGCTCGCAGGGGAGGTGGCCTCCTCAGCAGGCAATGCAGAGGTGGCCTCCTCAGCAGGTGATGCACGGAGGCTGGCGCAGGCGGGCGCATCGAGCTGGCTGATCAAACCAGTCGCAACACGCTCGTCGGAGAGGAAAAGGGTTCCCGTCCAAAACAGTCGACGCCGCGTATGGCGCCATGGTGGGCGCCAACTGTCGTGGTAATCTCACGTCAGATGCCAGGGGTGGCTTATCATAGATGGGGCCAGAAGAACGTCATCAGGTCCTGGAGGCGGGAGTGAGCATGAGCTTGGGAGGACATGAGACGTACCCAGGTTCAGGGTTCTCTGGAGATATAAAACCCCTACTCATGCTCTGCGGGATCTCCGCATGATGACTATGATCACAAAGAGTACACGGGTGATCCTAGAGCAGTATTGCTAGAGAAGGAAGAAGGGCAAGGCTAGCTCTCTTCTCCATAGCTGTGGTGTGTGTGGAATGAGGTTGGAACCCTTTGCATGGGTGAAACCTGGGGGGTTTTATAGGCCAACCCCCGAGGGATACAATGGTAATACGACCGGGTGTAGGACCCGGCTGTCACCGTCTATGGTTGCTGGGTTCTCCGCCAGGTGTTGGGGCCCACCTCTGGAGGGCCCCGCTGGCTGCCGAGGATCCGGGTGATAGGTGGAGCCCGCCGCCTGTGGGCCCCGTCGATGGCTCTTCACTATAGCGCCGCCCGTGCTGACGGAGGCCGTGTCGGCGCTACATGGCCATAGTGCCGCGTCGGGCGGGTTAGCGGCCGCCTGGCGGTGCTTACTGTAGCCACGCTTGGCAGGGATTTGGGGGGAGCATGTGGCACTGTATCCATGCCCCAGCTTGTCGCTTGGTCGGGCTCAGACTCCGAGGGACACTACAAAAAAACTACACTTCCGTGATGATACGTGTTTGTCACAGTAGGTTGCATATTTTGTCATGCATGTACATCCATGATGATTTTATGACAGAATCAAGATAGTCGTACCTGTGCTGTCGTACAAGTGTGCCATGACATTACCAAAATTATCATCACGGAAGTGTCCACTTCCATGACGATAAATCGCGTGTCACAGAAGTGATTTCATCAAGGGTGACCGACATGTGGCATCCACCGTAACGGAACATCGTTAAGCTATCGGGTCCAGTTTTGGATCCGATAACCCGTTAATAGCCCGGACAAATGGGGATTTTCCACTCATAAAATCATCATTGGCTAGAGGAAACACGTGTCAGCTCCGCGTTGGCACAGGTATCACTCATCCAATGGGCGAGACGCGCCTATGATATGTTGACACATGGACCGGCCCATAAAGTTTAAATGGGCTCGTACAACTAAAGGCCCACAAGATTTTGCGGACCGTAATGGGTCGGCCCAGCTAAAGACCCATGAGATTTTGCGGACCATAATGGGCTGGCCCA
>NC_041393.1:164418857-164442127 GCF_002162155.2 Triticum dicoccoides
GGGGTGATTAGACACTAAGTACCAAAAGTTGCAGTTTTTAACTTCTTTAAGTTAGAGTGGAGTTTAGGCACAAGTTTAGCAATCACAACACATATCAAGCAAGCATGCAAAGAGTATATGAGCAGCGGAAAGTAAAGCATGCAACTTGCAAGAATGTAAAGGGAAGGGATTGGAGATTTCAAACGCAATTTGGAGACACGGTGATTTTTGAGTTGTGGTTCTGATAGGTGGTGCTATAGTACATCCACGTTGATGGAGACTTCAACCCACGAAGGTAACGGTTGCGCGAGTCCACGGAGGGCTCCACCCACGAAGGGTCCATGAAGAAGCAACCTTGTCTATCCCACCATGGACGTCGCCCACGAAGGACTTGCCTCACTAGCGGTAGATCTTCACGAAGTAGGCGATCTCCTTGCCCTTACAAACTCCTTGGTTCAACTCCACAATCTTGTCGGAGGCTCCCAAGTGACACCTACCCAATCTAGGAGACACCACTCTCCAAGAAGTAACAAATGGTGTGTTTATGATGAACTTCTTGCTCCTGTGCTTAAAATGATAGTCTCCCCAACACTCAACTCTCTCTCACAGGATTTGGATTTGGTGGAAAGAAGATTTGAGTGGAAAGAAACATGGGGAAGGCTAGAGATCAAGATTCATATGGTAGGAATGGAATATCTTGGCCTCAACACATGATTAGGTGGTTCTCTTTCAGAAAAATGGATGCTGGAAGTGTAGGTTCATTCTAATGGCTCTCTCCACGAATGAAGAGGAGGTGGAGGGGTATATATAGCCTCCACACAAAATCTAACCGTTACACACAACTTGCCAAACTCGGTGGGACCAAATTGATAAACTCGGTCGGACCGATTCAACAAATCTAGTGACCGTTAGGATTTTCGGTGGGACCGACATGCAAATCGATAGGACCGATATGGTTAGGGTTAGGGCATAACGTAATCTCAATGAGACCGATTACACAAACTCGGTGGGACTGATTTTGGTAATAAGCTAACTAGAGAGTTGGTCAGGCAAACTTAGTTTGACCGATTACGCAAACTCGGTTGGACCGATTTTGGTAATAAGTTAACCAGGAAGTTTGCGTTGTAATCTCGGTAGTACCGATTGCTCAAACTCAGTGGAACCGATTTTGGTAATGGACATACACAGAGAGATTACAATCCCATCTCGGTGAGACAGAGATCCCTATCGGTGAGACCGATTTGCCTAGGGTTTGTGGCAGTGGCTAAGATATCTGAACTCGGTGGCGCCGGATAGAAAGAATCGGTGGGGCCGAGTTTAGACTTTTTGGTTTAGGACATATGTGGATGTGGGAAAGTAGTTGAGGGCTTTGGAGCATATCACTAAGAACTTTGAGAAAGCAAGCCATTAAGCAACACCTCATCTCCTCTTGATAGTATTGGCTTTTCCTATAGACTCAATGTGATCTTGGATCACTAAAATAGAAAATGTAGAGTCTTGATCTTGGAGCTTGAGCCAATCCTTTGTCCTTAGCATCTTGAAGGGGTTCCACATCCTTTTAGTCCATGCCACTCCATTGTTGAACTTGTCTGAAACATACTAGGTAAAAGTCTTAGTCCAACAAGAGATATGTTGACATTAATTACCAAAACCACCCAGGAAGCACTTGTGCTTTAAATCTCCCCCTTTTTGGTAATTGACGACAACATACATCAAAGCTTTAGATGAAGATATAGAGAATAGCAAGTAAAGCTTTGGAAAGACATGTAACATGCATAGGCTGCCCCTACATGTATGCAATCAAGTGAATATGGAATATAGAAGCATGTGAGAGCATAGCCATGACGGAGTACGCAATGTGTTACATGTATCTTGGTTATATGCATCAGAGCAAATGATGTGAGTATGAGAACCGTACCTTCATGCTCATGAGTCCTTCTTGTAAACAGTATGTACAACAGCAAGAATTCCTCATATACATGATTGTGATGCATATACTTACCTTGTGGTCTTGAGTTGGATTAGGATGGAATGAACCTGTGAAAATAAGGTTAGATAACACAGATACACCTACTAGCCATAGCAAACAAAAGAAACCACAAGAGTACCAAGACTGGGATGACATGTAGAGAGTGAGTACTGAGTACCACATTTGATATAGACATGTCCCCAAGGGTAAAGATGTGCAATGAATTTAAAGAATTTCTTTCCCTTAGATGTCTTGCTCCCCCTGAATCTAGCATGGGATACTGGGAGAAGATAGGGAACAGAAAATCAGAGCAAAGATGCAAAATCAGAGATCAAAGAAACAAATGAACAGAGATAATGCAAGTAAGCACATATGAACATGTCTTTCCCCTCAAGAAGACATGTGGCATCTCTCCTCTTGAATACCAAGCATCTGGGATCCTTGAGGATTACTCTCTTCGTGAGTATTCTCTCTCCCCCTGGAGATATCTCTCTCCCTGTTGAAGTATATCTCTCTCCCCCTATTGAAGTGATTAAGCTTTGATGTGATCTCTCTCTCCCCCTTTGACACCAATTTCCAAGAAGGGCCTTCCGGAATTTGTCGTGAATGGGTTTGGTCCTTGAGTCACAGCACAAAGCAATGATAAAAATGTGATGCTTGTAGAGGACAAGATTCATTGAGTGGAGCTAGATCCAAAGTAAAGCAGGAAAAAAATGGCAAAGTGTTTTTCCTGTAGTGAAATTGGTGGCCCCGAGTTGGATGCTTTGATTGTACCGAAAGGATTTGGACGGACCGAGGGCATCAAATCGGTGAGACCGAGTTCATCGCAGAGAAAACATTTTGTCACCTCAACTCACTAGACAAGCAAGATCTCACAAGGATTTGCAAGGAATTAACTGAAAGATTTGCAATGAATTGGATGCAGGGAATGCAGAACGGAATAGAAAGAAAAGAAATCTAGATGAAGGTTTTTTTGAAAGGGGAAATAAATATGCATGAAACAAATGCAAGAGCACAGAACAAGAACATGCGAGAACTTCATCTAGAAATGGTCGGCGACAAAGTCACCTATGTTAGAGTATATTGACTTAGGAGTCAAGTGAGATCACTTGATCATAGGTCATACTCATCGTTTAAGCTTAAAATGGGGTTACCATTTTTCGTTTAAGCATCTTGATGTATTCACATCTTGTCGAGTTGCTTTGACTCATGACTTAGAGTAAAGCTTCTCTAAGATGGAATAACATACCTTGGGTGATGGTGTTGATCATGATCATGTAGTTGAACTTGTGTGGGTTGCTCAAGGTTGATGTAGCTCATCAAGAGTTGGGAGCACCACTTGGAATTTGAGTTCATCTTCCTACATGGGTTAGTTTTTGCAAGGAAGAGCACTTGTGTATCCAAAATGACAATCATGAAACTTAACATAGAATGTGTCAAAGGATATGTTTGAATGGTTTTGTGCTTCCTTGTCTTCAACCACCATTGTGTAGGGACTTGGTGATGTAGAGATTGCTCAAGATGTGAGTGAGTTGCAATCTCATAGATTTAGATCCATCCAAGTACCTACAAGGGTTAGATAACATGCAAGGTGCAAATATAGCCAAGACATAAGATAGTCATCATAAGATAAATGTCAAGGATTAGTCATAAGCTCATGTCTTGCATGTATCCAATGGAGTTCCTACTCCAAGTTTGAAGCATCAATGATGTTCAATTCTCCTCTCAACCTGCAAAACACTCTCTCATCAAGTGGTTTAGTGAATATATCCGCTAATTGCTTTTCGGTGCAAACATGCTTAAGATTAATGTCACCCTTAGCAACATGATCTCGAATGAAATGATGACGAACTTCAATATGCTTAGTTCGAGAGGTTGCACGGGATTGTGAGCAATCTTAATAGCACTTTCATTGTCACAAAGTAATGGAACATGTTTCACATATATCCCATTATCTTTAAGAGTTTGGGTCATCCAAAGTAATTGAGCACAACATGAACCAGCGGCAATGTATTCCGCTTCGGCGGTGGATAAGGATACCGAGTTTTGTTTCTTGGAAGACCATGACACAAGAGATCTACCAAGAAATTGATA
Organism: Triticum dicoccoides; assembly: GCF_002162155.2. Classification (NCBI taxonomy): domain Eukaryota; kingdom Viridiplantae; phylum Streptophyta; class Magnoliopsida; order Poales; family Poaceae; genus Triticum; species Triticum dicoccoides. Next base: position 164,422,900 of record NC_041393.1, read on the forward strand.
AGTACCCGAAGTGGACTTTCTATCAACCTTGTCACCGGCATAGTCCGAGTCGGAGTAGCCAACAAGATTGAAAGAGGCCCTCTTAGGATACCAAATGCCAAAATTTGGTGTATGGATTAAGTATCTCACTATCCTTTTCACGGCCTTAAGATGACATTCTTTAGGAGCAGCTTGATATCATGCACACATGCACACACTTAGCATGATATAGGGACATGAAGCGCATAGATATAACAATGAACCAATCATAGAGCGATAAACCTTTTGATCGACCGGTTCACCATCTTTGGTCAAATCAAGATGTCCACTAGTAGGCATGGGTGTAGTCATACCTTTGCATTCTTGCATATTGAACTTCTTGAATAAGTCCTTGGTGTACTTTGTTTGAGAGACAAAGGTACCTTCCTTAGTTTGCTTGATTTGCAAACCAAGAAAGAATTTGAGTTCACTCATCATAGACATCTCAAACTTCTCCGACATTAGCTTTCCAAACTTTTCACTAAAACGAGGGTTAGTAGAACCAAATATAATATCATCAACATTGATTTGGCACGCAAATAGTTCTCCATTGACCCTTTTAGTAAAAAGAGTAGAATCAAATTTTCCAATTTCAAAGCCTTTTTCAATAAGGAACTTGGTCAAGCATTTATACCACGCTCTCGGAGCTTGTTTAAGACCATAAAGAGCTTTGTGAAGTTTGTAGACATGATTAGGTTTCTCAGGATTAACAAAGACGGGAGGTTGTTTAACATAAACTTCCTCCTCTATCTCACCATTTAGAAAAGCACTTTTAATGTCCATTTGGTACAAGGTGATATCATGATGATTAGCATAGGCAAGTAAGATGCGAATGGACTCGAGTCTAGCAACTGGATCATAAGTCTCACCATAGTCCATACCTTCGACTTGTGTGTAGCCTTGGGCGACGAGACGTGCTTTGTTGCAAACTACTTGTCCATCTTCATCTTGCTTGTTGCGAAACACCCACTTGGTACCGATGATGTTGTGGTTGTTGTCGGGCTTCTCAACCAATGTCCAAACTTGATTTCTCTCAAATTTGTGTAGCTCTTCATGCATGGCATTTATCCAATCCGGATCTTCCAATGCTTCTTCAACCTTCATAGGTTCAATGCTAGAGATGAATGAATAGTGTTCACAAAAGTTAGCCAAGCGAGTTTTAGAGCGAGTGATTCTCCTGGTTTGGATGTCGTTGTAGATTTGCTCGATGGGGTGGTCTTTAGCAATTCTTGCTCGAACTCGTGAAAGCTTTTGCTTGGGTCTTTGTTCAACATCTTCTTCTTCTTGATCTTCTTCTTGGCCTTCTTCATTGTTGGCATTGTCGTTCTCTTGTCGTGGTGGAGAAGGAGGTTGTTGACGTTCGTCTTGGCGCACTTCCTCATTTTCTTCATCTTGGTGTGTCCCACGTGTGGATGCTTCCATATCAACTCTTGGTTCACCATGTCGTGAGGTAGAAGCTTCCACTTGGACGGACGAGGTACTCTCCTTCACCTCCGTTTGACGAATCTTGCCAATAGACAACTCTTGGATTGCTTCCGAAGGATCTTTGTCTCCTACATCAATTGGCAATTGCTCTACTTGCAAGCCATTAGATTCATCAAACTTCACATCTACTGTTTCTTCAACCTTTCGGGTGAAATTGTTGTAGACACGGTATGTGTGAGAGTTTGAACCATAGCTGAGTAGGAAACCCTCATGAGACTTAGGAGCAAATTTAGAACGATGATGTTTATCAAGAATGTAGCACTTTGAACTGAATACTCGAAAGTATCCAACTTGGGGTTTGTTACTGGTGAGGAGCTCGTATGCCGTCTTGCCGAGTAGCTTGTGAAGATACAAGTGATTTGTTGCATGACAAGCTGTCTCAACTGCTTTCGCCCAAAAGTGCTTCGGCGTCTTGCATTCATCAAGCATCATTCTCGCCATTTCGATGAGCGTCCGGTTCTTCCTCTCAACTACTCCATTTTATTAAGGTGTGTACGTAGCCGAGAACTCGTGTGAAATACCTTCTTCGTCAAGAAAGGTATCCACATTTGCGTTCTTGAACTCCGTTCCGTTGTCGCTGCGAACCTTCTTGATCTTCACTTCAAATTGATTTTGGGCCTTCCTAGCGAAGTTTTTGAAGATCTTTTGGACCTGTGATTTATCATCCAGAAAGAACACCCACGTAAATCTCGAAAAATCATCAACTATAACTAGACCAAAAGAATTTCCACCGAGACTTTTGTAAGCGTTGGGACCTAAGAGATCCATATGAAGTTGTCGGGGGGTGCTGATCCACCAACACCTATGGGGACAAGGCCCCTTTCGGTTCGGTGGGAGGCGGAGAGCGCACAAAGAGCGGATCGAGGCAGTACACGCGGGCGGTTTTACCCAGCTTCGGGCCGCACGGATGCGTAAAACCCTACTGCTGCTTGTTTGTGTGTATTGCATCTTTGCTCAGGAGCGATCGATGCTACCAGACTGAGCGTGGGAGTGTTTCTGGTGTTTCGAATGAGTCGAAACGGCCGAACCTCCGAACCCCTTCTACGTTGCGCCTAGGCCGCCTTTTATACTTTCAAGGGGTCACCGACAGGTGGCAACGTAGACTAGAAGGGTAAAAATGGAAAAGGATGTGGTAGGTGCAGCTACCGCTACTGTGGATACAGTGCACCCTACCTAACTCTGACGGCAGGGGACAAGGGCATTAAATGCCTGTCTGAGTCTCCTAAACAGTGCAAAAGGTGACCGTTTGGAGCGCCACCGTTTGCCACGATGGCCTTCTCTTCATCTCTGCTTGCCACCACGTACCCCTAGCTGCACGGCCTCCTGCCACGTGTGCTTGGAATAGTCCTAGAGCGACACGTTAGCAGGTGTGCTGGAGCGCAGGCACGAAGTGGGGGTTTCCCGCGGCAAGCTCCTTGCCGCGGCCGTCATCTTGTCGCGTCCGGAAGCTTGTCGCTCGCCGGATCTTGCCGGGACGAAGGGCGCGTCGCGGCAAGCTTTCTTGGTATGCCTTGAGTGGCCTTCCCGGCAAGCTCCTCTTGCCGGGGTCTTGTCTCTTCCCGGCAAGATCCTCTTGCCGGGGCCTTGGTTGGCCTTCCCGGGAAGCTCCTCTTGCCGGGGCCTTGGTTGGCCTTCCCGGCAAGCTCCTCTTGCCGGGGCCTTGGTTTGAGTACTTTGTTCTTGAATGGTCTTCAAGGGAACCGTGGAGCGTCTTGGCGGTCACCCGGCAAGCCTTGCCGCAGGGCGCTGCAACTGCCCGTGCATGAGTTCGGGATACTAGGGTACCCCTACTCTAGTACACCGACAGGAGCCCCCGGGCCTGGGCCATACACGGTGCCGAGCGCTGTTGGGCCAGGCCCAAAACAGTGCACGGGCACGCGCGGCCTAGGTCACGCCGCATATCTCTCCGCTCCCACCGTGCACGCCCAGAACGGCACGCGTCAAACGCGGCGTCATGGGTGACGCGGGCAGCGTGCGCGGGGCTAAGCCCCTTGAGCATGCGTCAGGCCACGATGATGAGGATGGTTCACGCCCTCCTCCCTAAACGGAGGTAGGCGTGGGCGCGCGGTGCCTTTACTGGACGGGGCCGGTGCGCGGTTTTCGGGACATCCACTCCCCACGTTCACGGGGCGGAGCGAGGCCGCCTCATCTGTCGCCTTGGTTCTGCATCCCCGCCACACGGCTCCCATGCGCTTGGGGTCACGGACGGTGGAGTGGGAAACTGGGCCGTCGCGAGCAGAGGCAGCGGGTTGGCCCCGACTCCCTGCCCTTCCCGTGCCTTGATTCGCTGAGCGGGGCGGCCGAGCCCCCACCTCGCTCCTTTATAAAGAGCGGGATGGGAGCACAGAAACCCGCACTCTCTCATCTTCTCCTTTCTTCAACTTCTGCTCCCCTTTCTCTCATCTGCCATGGAGAAAGGGAACCCAGGCCCTTCATCGGTGGCGGCGAGGGTCGCCGCCAGACAGCGCATCTCTCCCTCTTCCGCGCCCGTGGTGGCAGAGCCAGCCGTAAGGGGAAGAGGGAGGGGGCGAGGTCATGGACGAGGTCGAGGACGAGGTCGAGGCGCTCGGGGAAGAGGCAGACGGGGCGGCGCGTCAGCTTCACCTCCGCCGGCGGCTCCTCCCCCCACGGCGGTCCATATAGGGGACGACCCTTGCGAGTTCTTCGTCAGGCTGCGCCGGGCGCCTCGTCGTCGCCTCCGACTTCCAGCTCTGTTTGCGCGTGCGATGGAGTTGGAACCGCCCGAGACACTGAGACTGCACATGAGGGGCTGTGGGATCAGCGGCACGCGAGTCCGCGTTGCATTCCCAGCCCCTAATGTGATGTATCTTGATCGAGGGTGGAAGACGTTCGCCCGCATCCACAGCTTGACGGAGGGGTTTACCCTCCATTTTAAGTTGATGGAGGGCGATCTCCTCTCCGTCAAGGCCTTCGGGTGCTTCGGCACTCGGGCGAAGTGCTGCGTGGACAGCTCCTCCGACAGCGGAGGCTCCTCCTCGAGCGAGAGCGACGAGGAGGAGAGCGACAGCGACGATGAGGATAGCGGGCGGCGGAGCGGCGGGTCCGACTAGGCGTCGGGCGCCGCTTTGCGCGGCACCGGCGACCCCATCATCCGCGTCGCCGGCTTCTTGAACTCCCCGGGGTCGTCTCCTTGGGCGGCTGGCGTAGGGAGGCTGCGGAAGGGGAAGAGGGCTGGAGACAAGGCCGTCAGGTCGGAGTACGAGGGCGTGGTGCCCTCAACAGCGTGCTGACGTCCTGCCGCCCCATCTTCGAGCCCTGCTTCCAGCGCCGCCGTCGCCGTCCAGCCTTCGGACGGCCTCCGGGATGTTCCCTTGGTGTCTTCTGGCACCCGTAGCTTGCCTAGGCACTCCTTTTGCCCTTTTCGCCTCCTTGACCCGTCTCCTGAAGAGGGGGACAGGAAAGGGATTACGGGCATCTTATCTTTTCAATTTGCAAGCCTTCGGGCCTTAGCTGTATCTAAAACTTGTAATCCTCTCTTTCATGTTTTTCATCCTCTATGGACTGTACCTGAGTGGGATGTTTTTTTAATGAAAAGGGGATGCTTGCTGGGTTATTTGTCTCGCGAGTTAAACACACGCCAAGGAGCAAATCCTTGGTATCCCTCGGACAGACATTTCATCTCCCGGCAACAGGCCCTGCCGCCTTCCCACGTCGCTCGACCTTTCTCACGCTTTTGACGGAGGCAGGAACGAGGTGCGTGCGGTCTCCTCGTTTCATCCCTTTGCTGCCGCGACTACGACCAAACTTGGCCCCGAGAATGAGCCCCAGGGCCTAGAGTCGAGGGAGCACGACAGTTTTTGGGAAGAAACGTGGTTTCGCATTCCCCAGTCCATAAGAGGATGTATGATGAGGGATGAAAGACTTATCTGATATTGCAGCCCCCGGCAACTCTGGCTTGCCGTGGACGATTCTTGGCACTCACAGCCCCCAGCGATACTGGCTTGCTGGGAAGGCTTTTATCTTCAGTAGAGAACTTTGTCGTTCTCGATGCCGGCTTCCAGCAAGCTCGTTGCCAGGAAGGCTTTTATCTTCAGCAGAGAACTTTGACGTTCTTGATGCCGGCTTCCGGCAAGCTTGTTGCTAGGAAGGCTTTTATCTTCAGCAGAGAACTTTGACGTTCTCGATGCCGGCTTCCGGCAAGCTCGTTGCCAGGAAGGCTTTTATCTTCAGCAGAGAACTTTGACGTTCTTGATGCCGGCTTCCGGCAAGCTTGTTGCCAGGAAGGCTTTTATCTTCAGCAGAGAACTTTGACTTTCTCGATGCCGGCTTCCGGCAAGCTCGTTGCCAGGAAGGCTTTTATCTTCAGCAGAGAACTTTGACGTTCTCGATGCCGGCTTCCGGCAAGCTTGTTGCCAGGAAGGCTTTTATCTTCAGCAGAGAACTTTGACGTTCTCGATGCCGGCTTCCGGCAAGCTTGTTGCCAGGAAGGCTTTTATCTTCAGCAGAGAACTTTGACGTTCTCGATGCCGGCTTCCGGCAAGCTTGTTGCCAGGAAGGCTTTTATCTTCAGCAGAGAACTTTGACGTTCTCGATGCCGGCTTCCGGCAAGCTTGTTGCCAGGAAGGCTTTGATCTTCGGCAGAGAACTTTGACGTTCTCGATGCTGGCTTCCGGCAAGCTTGTTGCCAGGAAGGCTTTTGTCTTCCGCAGAGAACTTTGACGTTCTCGATGCCGGCTTCCGGCAAGCTTGTTGCCAGGAAGGCTTATGGCGAAGAACTTCGCTGTTCTTGACACCGGCTCCCGGCAAGATCGTTGCCGGAAAGGCTTATGGCGAAGAACTTCGTCGTTCTTGACACCGGCTCCCGGCAAGATCGTTGCCGGAAAGTCTTATGGCGAAGAACTTCGTCGTTCTTGACACCGGCTCCCGGCAAGATCGTTGCCGAAAAGGCTTATGGCGAAGAACTTCGTCATTCTTGACACCGGCTCCCGGCAAGATCGTTGCCGGAAAGGTTTATGGCGAAGAACTTCGTCGTTCTTGACGCCGGCTCCTGGCAAGATCGTTGCCGAAAAGGCTTATGGCGAAGAACTTCGTCGTTCTTGACACCGGCTCCCGGCAAGATCGTTGCCGGAAAGGCTTATGGCGAAGAACCTCGTCGTTCTTGACGCCAAAAAGATTGGCCCTAAGGGCGTTGCCAGCCCCCGGGCCATAACTGCGTTCAAACATAGCAAGTGATTAGCATCTGAAGTGCACTTAACTTGCTTGCGAATTTTGACTTTTGCTGCATATTCCCTATGCCTGCTGGAATGCTTTCCGGTGCGTACGATCCAGCCAGCAGCGCTTGAGGGAACGGGCCCTTAGCGGCTATTCGGGAACATCGCCTCCCGGAAAGGTTTACCTTCTTGGTTCTAGCGCAACCGCACAAATTGCCGAGCGGACTCGAGGCAACATGGAGCACAACTAGCCCCGAGAAGGCTCCTCGGCATACAGGTCTATGCAGAAATCTCAAATAAATAGCGCATGCTATCTTCCTGTTCAACCTCTCTTTGTACGTCCACCCTACGCTTTCTAGGGAAACTTGCCGGTGCAGGCACCCTTGCCGCGAGCGCCGAGTGCGGAACTTCAGCAGCCTGCTGGCGGGGTCGCTACCGACAAGCAATCTTGTCACAACTAGTTGCAGCTCGCTTAAGTTGTTGAGCGGACTCAAAACAAAGTAAGGGCGCTAGCGGCTCACTTCAGTTGCTGAGCGGACTCGAAGCAAAGTAAGGGCGCTAGCAGCTCACTTAAGTTGTTGAGCGGACTCGAAATAGAGTAAGGGCGCAACTAGCTACGAGTTGATTCCTCCGCGCACAGGTTTTCCATACAAAGAACAAGATCTCCGAGGCGGATAACCTTATATAGAAAGGAAATATCTAAAGTTTCGCACGACTTAGCTTTTCTGTTGCCGCACTGGCGTCGTTCTTTTGTTCGCCTGCTTCTTAGGAGCCATGACGATGAAGATTTAGCTTCAGTGCACGCCGGATCAGGTTCGCACAATCTCGACGCCCCCCTACCTGGCACGCCAAAGATGTCGGGGGGTGCTGATCCACCAACACCTATGGGGACAGGGCCCCTTTCGGTTCGGTGGGAGGCGGAGAGCGCACAAAGAGCGGATCGAGGCAGTACACGCGGGCGGTTTTACCCAGCTTCGGGCCGCACGGATGCGTAAAACCCTACTGCTGCTTGTTTGTGTGTATTGAATCTTTGCTCAGGAGCGATCGACGCTACCAGACTGAGCGTGGGAGTGTTTCTGGTGTTTCGAATGAGTCGAAACGGCCGAACCTCCGAACCCCTTCTACGTTGTGCCTGGGCCTCCTTTTATACTTTCAAGGGGTCACCGACAGGTGGCAACGTAGACTAGAAGGGTAAAAAATGGAAAAGGATGCGGTAGGTGCAGCTACCGCTACTGTGGATACAGTGCACCCTACCTAACTCTGACGGCAGGGGACAAGGGCATTAAATGCCTGTCTGAGTCTCCTAAACAGTGCAAAAGGTGACCCTTTGGAGCGCCACCGTTTGCCACGATGGCCTTCTCTTCATCTCTGCTTGCCACCACGTACCCCTAGCTGCACGGCCTCCTGCCACGTGTGCTTGGGAGAGTCCTAGAGCGACACGTTAGCAGGTGTGCTAGAGTGCAGGCACGAAGTGGGGGTTTCCCGCGGCAAGCTCCTTGCCGCGGCCGTCATCTTGTCGCGTCCGGAAGCTTGTCGCTCGCCGGATCTTACCGGGACGAAGGGCGCGTCGCGGCAAGCTTTCTTGGTATGCCTTGAGTGGCCTTCCCGGCAAGCTCCTCTTGCTAGGGTCTTGTCTCTTCCCGGCAAGATCCTCTTGCCGGGGCCTTGGTTGGCCTTCCCGGCAAGCTCCTGTTGCCGGGGCCTTGGTTGGCCTTCCCGGCAAGCTCCTCTTGCCGGGGCCTTGGTTTGAGTACTTTGTTCTTGAATGGTCTTCAAGGGAACCGTGGAGGGTCTTGGCGGTCACCCGGCAAGCCTTTCCGCGGGGCGCTGCAACTGCCTGTGCACGAGTTCGGGATACTAGGGTACCCCTACTCTAGTACACCGACAGAAGTAGCTCGAGTGGCCTCCTTGTGGTCATGATGTTCTTCACGGGATGCCTCCCTCCAACCTGTTTACCTGCCTGACAAGTGCTGCAAAGTCTATCCTTATCAAATATGACATCATTAACACCAAGGATATGATTTCCTCTAATAAGCTTGTCAAGGTTTCGCATACGAACATGACCTAATCGCCTATGCCATAACCAACCTTTAGAGGATTTAGCAATAAAGCAAGTTCTAGGTTGAGCCTTTTTAGTGAAATCAACAATGTATAGATCACCTCTACATACACCGGTAAAGACCATTTTATGATTATCTCTACGGAACACTTGGCAATCTACTTCAGTGAATAGGACATTGAAATCGAAATCAGCAAGTCTAGATACTGAAAGTAAGTTGTAGCCAAGAGATTCAACGAGCATGAGATTTTGTATGGAGCTATCATGTGATATGGCCACCTTACCGAGGCCAACCACCTTACCCTTTGAGTTGTCACCGAAAGTTACATACTTTCGAGGTCCATCGTTTTTAGCAAGCTCACGAAACATGTCTTTATCTCCGGTCATGTGATCGGTACATCCACTATCAAGAACCCATTCCTTTCCTCCTGCCATATATCCCCGAAGATTTGCCATAAGACCAAAGTGTCTCATTGCATCATCAAGATCGAGAAGAGGTGTCTAGAGGGGGGGGGGGTGATTAGACACTAAGTACCAAAAGTTGCAGTTTTTAACTTCTTTAAGTTGGAGTGGAGTTTAGGCACAAGTTTAGCAATCACAACACATATCAAGCAAGCATGCAAAGAGTATATGAGCAGCGGAAAGTAAAGCATGCAACTTGCAAGAATGTAAAGGGAAGGGATTGGAGATTTCAAACACAATTTGGAGACACGGTGATTTTTGAGCTGTGGTTCCGATAGGTGGTGCTATCGTACATCCACGTTGATGGAGACTTCAACCCACGAAGGGTAACGGTTGCACGAGTCCACGGAGGGCTCCACCCACGAAGGGTCCACGAAGAAGCAACCTTGTCTATCCCACCATGGCCGTCACCGACGAAGGACTTGCCTCACTAGCGGTAGATCTTCACGAAGTAGGCGATCTCCTTGCCCTTACAAACTCCTTGGTTCAACTCCACAATCTTGTCGGAGGCTCCCAAGTGACACCTACCCAATCTAGGAGACACCACTCTCCAAGAAGTAACAAATGGTGTGTTTATGATGAACTCCTTGCTCTTGTGCTTCAAATGATAGTCTCCCCAACACTCAACTCTCTCTCTCACAGGATTTGGATTTGGTGGAAATAAGATTTGAGTGGAAAGCAACTTGGGGAAGGCTAGAGATCAAGATTCATATGGTAGGAATGGAATATCTTGGCCTCAACACATGAGTAGGTGGTTCTCTTTCAGAAAAATGGATGCTGGAAGTGTAGGTTCATTCTGATGGCTCTCTCCACGAATGAAGAGGAGGTGGAGGGGTATATATAGCCTCCATTTAAATTCTAACCGTTACACACAACTTGCCAAACTCGGTGGGACCGAATTGATAAACTCGGTTTGACCGATTCAACAAATCTAGTGACCGTTAGGATTTTCGGTGGGACCAACATGCAAATCGGTAGGACCGATATGGTTAGGGTTAGGGCATAACGTAATCTCGGTGAGACCGATTACACAAACTGGTGGGACCAATTTTGGTAATAAGCTAACCAGAGAGTTGGTCAGGCAAACTCGGTTTGACCGATTACGCAAACTCGGTTGGACCGATTTTGGTAATAAGTTAACCAAGAAGTTTGCATTGTAATCTCGGTAGTACCGATTGCTCAAACTCAGTGGAACCGATTTTGGTAATGGACACACACAGAGAGATTACAATCCCATCTCGGTGAGACAGAGATCCCTATCGGTGAGACCGATTTGCCTAGGGTTTGTGGCAGTGGATAAGATATCTGAACTCGGTGGCGCCGGATAGAAAGAATCGGTGGGGCCAAGTTTAGACTTTTTGGTTTAGGACATATGTGGATGTGGGAAAGTAGTTGAGGGCTTTGGAGCATATCACTAAGCACTTTGAGCAAGCAAGCCATTAAGAAACACCTCATCTCCTCTTGATAGTATTGGCTTTTCCTATAGACTCAATGTGATCTTGGATCACTAAAATAGAAAATGTAGAGTCTTGATCTTGGAGCTTGATCCAATCCTTTGTCCTTAGCATCTTGAAGGGGTTCCACATCCTTTTAGTCCATGCCACTCCATTGTTGAACTTGTCTGAAACATACTAGGTAAAAGTGTTAGTCCAACAAGAGATATGTTGACATTAATTACCAAAACCACCCAGGGAGCACTTGTGCTTTCAATCTCCCCCTTTTTGGTAATTGATGACAACATACATCAAAGCTTTAGATGAAGATATAGAGAATAGCAAGTAAAGCTTTGGAAAGACATGTAACATGCATAGGCTCCCCCTACATGTATGCAATCAAGTGAATATGGAATATAGAAGCATGTGAGAGCATAGCCATGACGGAGTAGGAAATGTGTTACATGTATCTTGGTTATATGCATCAGAGCAAATGATGTGAGTATGAGAACTGTACCTTCATGCTCATGAGTCCTTCTTGGAAACAGTATGTACAACAGCAAGAATTCCTCATATACATGATTGTGATGCATATACTTACCTTGTGGTCTTGAGTTGGCTTAGGATGGAATGAACCTGTGAAAATAAGGTTAGATAACACAGATACACCTACTAGCCAGAGCAAACAAAAGAAACCACAAGAGTACCAAGACTGGGATGACATGTAGAGAGTGAGTACTAAGTACCACATTTGATATAGACATGTCCCCAACGGTAAAGATGTGCAATGAATTTAAAGAATTTCTTTCCCTTGGATGTCTTGCTCCCCCTGAATCTAGCATGGGATACTGGGAGAAGATAGGGAACAGAAAATTAGAGCAAAAATGCAAAATCAGAGCTCAAAGAAACAAATGAACAGAGATAATGCAACTAAGCACATATGAACATGTCTGTCCCCTCAAGAAGACATGTGGCATCTCTTCTATTGAACACTAAGCATCTGGGATCCTTGAGGATTACTCTCTTCTTGAGTATTCTCTCTCCCCCTGGAGATATCTCTCTCCCTATTGAAGTATATCTCTCTCCCCCTATTGAAGTGATTAAGCTTTGATGTGATCTATCTCTCCCTCTTTGACACCAATTTCCAAGAAGGGCCTTCCGGAATTTGTCATGAATGGCTTTGGACCTTGAGTCACAGCACAAAGCAATGATAAAAATGTGATGCTTGTAGAGGACAAGATTCATTGAGTGGAGCTAGATCCAAAGTAAAGCAGGAAAAAAATGGCAAAGTGTTTTTCCTGTAGAGAAATCAGCGGCCCCAAGTTGGATGCTTTGGTTGTACCGAAAGGATTTGGACGGACCGAGGGCATCAAATCGGTGAGACCGAGTTCATCGCAGAGAAAACATTTTTTCACCTCAACTCACTAAACAAGTAAGATCTCACAAGGATTTGCAAGGAATTAACTGAAAGATTTGCAATGAATTGGATGCAGGGAATGCAGAACGGAATAGAAAGAAAAGAAATCTAGATGAAGGTTTTTTTGAAAGGGGAAATAAATATGCATGAAACAAATGCAAGAGCACAGAAAAAGAACATGCGAGAACTTCATCTAGAAATGGTCGGCGACAAAGTCACCTATGTTAGAGTATATTGACTTAGGAGTCAAGTGAGATCACTTGATCATAGCTCATACTCATTGTTTAAGCTTAAAATGGGGTTACCTTTTTTCGTTTAAGCATCTTGATGTATTCACATCTTGTCGAGTTGCTTTGACTCATGACTTGGATTAAAGCTTCTCTAAGATGGAATAACATACCTTGGGTGGTGGTGTTGATCATGATCATGTAGTTGAACTTGTGTGGGTTGCTCAAGGTTGATGTAGCTCATCAAGAGTTGGGAGCACCACTTGGAATTTGAGTTCATCTTCCTACATGGGTTAGTTTTTGCAAGGAAGAGCACTTGTGTATCCAAAATGACAATCATGAAACTTAACATAGAATGTGTCAAAGGATATGTTTGAATGGTTTTGTGCTTCCTTGTCTTCAACCACCATTGTGTAGGGACTTGGTGATGTAGAGATTGCTCAAGATGTGAGTGAGTTGCAATATCATAGATTTAGATCCATCCAAGTACCTACAAGGGTTAGATAACATGCAAGGTGCAAATATATCCAAGACATAAGATAGTCATCATAAGATAAATGGCAAGGATTAGTCATAAGCTCATGTCTTGCATGTATCCAATGGAGTTCCTACTCCAAGTTTGAAGCATCAATGATGTTCAATTCTCCTCTCAACCTGCAAAACACTCTCTCATCAAGTGGTTTAGTGAATATATCCGCTAATTGCTTTTCGGTGCGAACATGCTTAAGATTAATGTCACCCTTAGCAATATGATCTCGAATGAAATGATGACGAACTTCAATATGCTTAGTTTGAGAGTGTTGCACGGGATTGTGAGCAATCTTAATAGCAGTTTCATTGTCACAAAGTAATGGAACATGTTTCACATATATCCCATAATCTTTAAGAGTTTGGGTCATCCAAAGTAATTGAGCACAACATGAACCAGCGGCAATGTATTCTGCTTTGGCGGTGGATAAGGATACCGAGTTTTGTTTCTTGGAAGACCAAGACACAAGAGATCTACCAAGAAATTGACAAGTACCCGAAGTGGACTTTCTATCAACCTTGTCACCGGCATAGTCCGAGTCAGAGTAGCCAACAAGATCGAAAGAGGCCCTCTTAGGATACCAAATGCCAAAATTTGGTGTATGGATTAAGTATCTCACTATCCTTTTCATGGCCTTAAGATGATATTCTTTAGGAGCAGCTTGATATCGTGCACACATGCACACACTTAGCATGATATAGGGACATGAAGCGCATAGATATAACAATGAACCAATCATAGAGCGATAAACCTTTTGATCGACCGGTTCACCATCTTTGGTCAAATCAAGATGTCCACTAGTAGGCATGGGTGTAGTCATACCTTTGCATTCTTGCATATTGAACTTCTTGAATAAGTCCTTGGTGTACTTTGTTTGAGAGACAAAGGTACCTTCCTTAGTTTGCTTGATTTGCAAACCAAGAAAGAATTTGAGTTCACTCATCATAGACATCTCAAACTTCTCCGACATTAGCTTTCCAAACTTTTCACTAAAACGAGGGTTAGTAGAACCAAATATAATATCATAAACATTGATTTGGCACACAAATAGTTCTCCATTGACCCTTTTAGTAAAAAGAGTAGAATCAAATTTTCCAATTTCAAAGCCTTTTTCAATAAGGAACTTGGTCAAGCATTTATACCACGCTCTAGGAGCTTGTTTAAGACCATAAAGAGCTTTGTGAAGTTTGTAGACATGATTAGGTTTCTTAGGATTAACAAAGCCGGGAGGTTGTTTAACATAAACTTCCTCCTCTATCTCACCATTTAGAAAAGCACTTTTAATGTCCATTTGGTACAAGGTGATATCATGATGATTAGCATAGGCAAGTAAGATGCGAATGGACTCGAGTCTAGCAACTGGAGCATAAGTCTCACCATAGTCCATACCTTCGACTTGTGTGTAGCCTTGGGCGACGAGACGTGCTTTGTTGCGAACTACTTGTCCATCTTCATCTTGCTTGTTGCGAAACACCCACTTGGTACCGATGATGTTGTGGTTGTTGTCGGGCTTCTCAACCAATGTCCAAACTTGATTTCTCTCAAATTTGTGTAGCTCTTCATGCATGGCATTTATCCAATCCGGATCTTCCAATGCTTCTTCAACCTTCATAGTCTCAATGCTAGAGATGAATGAATAGTGTTCACAAAAGTTAGCCAAGCGAGTTTTAGAGCGAGTGATTCTCCTGGTTTGGATGTCGTTGTAGATTTGCTCGACGGGGTGGTCTTTAGCAATTCTTGCTCGAACTCGTGAAAGCTTTTGCTTGGGTCTTTGTTCAACATCTTCTTCTTCTTGATCTTCTTCTTGGCCTTCTTCATTGTTGGCATTGTCCTTCTCTTGTCGTGGTGGAGAAGGAGGTTGTTGACGTTCGTCTTGGCGCACTTCCTCATTTTCTTCATCTTGGTGTGTCCCACGTGTGGATGCTTCCATATCAACTCTTGGTTCACCATGTCGTGAGGTAGAAGCTTCCACTTGGACGGACGAGGTACTCTCCTTCACCTCCGTTTGACGAATCTTGCCAATAGACAACTCTTGGATTGCTTCCGAAGGATCTTTGTCTCCTACATCAATTGGCAATTGCTCTACTTGCAAGCCATTAGATTCATCAAACTTCACATCTACTGTTTCTTCAACCTTTCGGGTGAAATTGTTGTAGACACGGTATGTGTGAGAGTTTGAGCCATAACCGAGTAGGAAACCCTCATGAGACTTAGGAGCAAATTTAGAACGACGATGCTTATCAAGAATGTAGCACTTTGAACTGAATACTCGAAAGTATCCAACTTGGGGTTTGTTACTGGTGAGGAGCTCGTATGCCGTCTTGCCGAGTAGCTTGTGAAGATACAAGTGATTTGTTGCATGACAAGCTGTCTCAACTGCTTTCGCCCAAAAGTGCTTCGGCATCTTGCATTCATCAAGCATCATTCTCGCCATTTCGATGAGCGTCCGGTTCTTCCTCTCAACTACTCCATTTTATTGAGGTGTGTACGTAGCCGAGAACTCGTGTGAAATACCTTCTTCGTCAAGAAAGGTATCCACATTTGCGTTCTTGAACTCCGTTCCGTTGTCGCTGCGAACCTTCTTGATCTTCACTTCAAATTGATTTTGGGCCTTCCTAGCGAAGTTTTTGAAGATCTTTTGGACCTGTGATTTATCATCGAGAAAGAACACCCACGTAAATCTCGAAAAATCATCAACTATAACTAGACCAAAAGAATTTCCACCGAGACTTTTGTAAGCGTTGGGACCAAAGAGATCCATATGAAGTTGTCGGGGGGTGCTGATCCACCAACACCTATGGGGACAAGGCCCCTTTCGGTTCGGTGGGAGGCGGAGAGCGCACAAAGAGCGGATCGAGGCAGTACACGCGGGCAGTTTTACCCAGCTTCGGGCCGCACGGATGCGTAAAACCCTGCTGCTGCTTGTTTGTGTGTATTAAATCTTTGCTCAGGAGCGATCGACGCTACCAGACTGAGCGTGGGAGTGTTTCTGGTGTTTCGAATGAGTCGAAACGGCCGAACCTCCAAACCCCTTCTACGTTGCGCCTGGGCCTCCTTTTATACTTTCAAGGGGTCACCGACAGGTGGCAACGTAGACTAGAAGGGTAAAAATGGAAAAGGATGTGGTAGGTGCAGCTACCGCTACTGTGGATACAGTGCACCCTACCTAACTCTGACGGCAGGGGACAAGGGCATTAAATGCCTGTCTGAGTCTCCTAAACAGTGCAAAAGGTGACCGTTTGGAGCGCCACCGTTTGCCATGATGGCCTTCTCTTCATCTCTGCTTGCCACCACGTACCCCTAGCTGCACGGCCTCCTGCCACGTGTGCTTGGAATAGTCCTAGAGCGACACATTAGCAGGTGTGCTGGAGCGCAGGCACGAAGTGGGGGTTTCCCGTGGCAAGCTCCTTGCCGCGGCCGTCATCTTGTTGCGTCCGGAAGCTTGTCGCTCGCCGGATCTTGCCGGGACGAAGGGCGCGTCGCGGCAAGCTTTCTTGGTATGCCTTGAGTGGCCTTCCCGGCAAGCTCCTCTTGCCGGGGTCTTGTCTCTTCCCGGCAAGATCCTCTTGCCGGGGCCTTGGTTGGCCTTCCCGTGAAGCTCCTCTTGCCGGGGCCTTGGTTGGCCTTCCCGGCAAGCTCCTCTTGCCGGGGCCTTGGTCTGAGTACTTTGTTCTTGAATGGTCTTCAAGGGAACCGTGGAGGGTCTTGGCGGTCACCCGGCAAGCCTTGCCGCAGGGCGCTGCAACTGCCCGTGCATGAGTTCGGGATACTAGGGTACCCCTACTCTAGTACACCGACAGGAGCCCCCGGGCCTGGGCCATACACGGTGCCGAGCGCTGTTGGGCCAGGCCCAAAACAGTGCACGGGCACGCGCGGCCTAGGTCACGCCGCATATCTCTCCGCTCCCACCGTGCACGCCCAGAACGGCACGCGTCAAACGCGGCGTCATGGGTGACGCGGGCGGCGTGCGCGGGGCTAAGCCCCTTGAGCATGCGTCAGGCCACGATGATGAGGATGGTTCACGCCCTCCTCCCTAAACGGAGGTAGGCGTGGGCGCGCGGTGCCTTTACTGGACGGGGCCGGTGCGCGGTTTTCGGGACATCCACTCCCCACGTTCACGGGGCGGAGCGAGGCCGCCTCATCTGTCGCCTTGGTTCTGCATCCCCGCCACACGGCTCCCATGCGCTTGGGGTCACGGACGGTGGAGTGGGAAACTGGGCCGTCGCGAGCAGAGGCAGCGGGTTGGCCCCGACTCCCTGCCCTTCCCGTGCCTTGATTCGCTGAGCGGGGAGGCCGAGCCCCCACCTCGCTCCTTTATAAAGAGCGGGATGGGAGCACAGAAACCCGCACTCTCTCATCTTCTCCTTTCTTCAACTTCTGCTCCCCTTTCTCTCATCTGCCATGGAGAAAGGGAACCCAGGCCCTTCATCGGTGGCGGCGAGGGTCGCCGCCAGACAGCGCATCTCTCCCTCTTCCGCGCCCGTGGTGGCAGAGCCAGCCGTAAGGGGAAGAGGGAGGGGGCGAGGTCGTGGACGAGGTCGAGGACGAGGTCGAGGCGCTCGGGGAAGAGGCGGACGGGGCGGCGCGTCAGCTTCACCTCCGCCGGCGGCTCCTCCCCCCACGGCGGTCCATATAGGGGACGACCCTTGCGAGTTCTTCGTCAGGCTGCGCCGGGCGCCTCGTCGTCGCCTCCGGCTTCCAGCTCTGTTTGCGCGTGCGATGGAGTTGGAACCGCCCGAGACACTGAGACTGCACATGAGGGGCTGTGGGATCAGCGGCACGCGAGTCCGCGTTGCATTCCCAGCCCCTAATGTGATGTATCTTGATCGAGGGTGGAAGACGTTCGCCCGCATCCACAGCTTGACGGAGGGGTTTACCCTCCATTTTAAGTTGATGGAGGGCGATCTCCTCTCCGTCAAGGCCTTCGGGTGCTTCGGCACTCGGGCGAAGTGCTGCGTGGACAGCTCCTCCGACAGCGGAGGCTCCTCCTCGAGCGAGAGCGACGAGGAGGAGAGCGACAGCGACGATGAGGATAGCGGGCGGCGGAGCGGCGGGTCCGACTAGGCGTCGGGCGCCGCTTTGCGCGGCACCGGCGACCCCATCATCCGCGTCGCCGGCTTCTTGAACTCCCCGGGGTCATCTCCTTGGGCGGCTGGCGTAAGGAGGCTGCGGAAGGGGAAGAGGGCTAGAGACAAGGCCGTCAGGTCGGAGTACGAGGGCGTGGTGCCCTCAACAGCGTGCTGACGTCCTGCCGCCCCGTCTTCGAGCCCTGCTTCCAGCGCCGCCGTCGCCGTCCAGCCTTCGGACGGCCTCCGGGATGTTCCCTTGGTGTCTTCTGGCACCCGTAGCTTGCCTAGGCACTCCTTTTGCCCTTTTCGCCTCCTTGACCCGTCTCCTGAAGAGGGGGACAGGAAAGGGATTACGGGCATCTTATCTTTTCAATTTCCAAGCCTTCGGGCCTTAGCTGTATCTAAAACTTGTAATCCTCTCTTTCATGTTTTTCATCCTCTATGGACTGTACCTGAGTGGGATGTTTTTTTAATGAAAAGGGGATGCTTGCCGGGTTATTTGTCTCGCGAGTTAAACCCACGCCAAGGAGCAAATCCTTGGTATCCCTCGGACAGACATTTCATCTCCCAGCAACAGGCCCTGCCGCCTTCCCACGTCGCTCGACCGTTCTCACGCTTTTGACGGAGGCAGGAACGAGGTGCGTGCGGTCTCCTCGTTTCATCCCTTTGCTGCCGCGACTACGACCAAACTTGGCCCCGAGAATGAGCCCCAGGGCCTAGAGTCGAGGGAGCACGACAGTTTTCGGGAAGAAACGTGGTTTCGCATTCCCCAGTCCATAAGAGGATGTATGATGAGGGATGAAACACTTATCTGATATTGCAGCCCCCGGCAACTCTGGCTTGCCGTGGGCGATTCTTGGCACTCACAGCCCCCAGCGATACTGGCTTGCTGGGAAGGCTTTTATCTTCAGTAGAGAACTTTGTCGTTCTCGATGCCGGCTTCCGGCAAGCTTGTTGCTAGGAAGGCTTTTATCTTCAACAGAGAACTTTGACGTTCTCGATGCCGGCTTCCGGTAAGCTTGTTGCTAGGAAGGCTTTTATCTTCAGCAGAGAACTTTGACGTTCTCGATGCCGGCTTCCGGCAAGCTCGTTGCCAGGAAGGCTTTTATCTTCAGCAGAGAACTTTGACGTTCTCGATGCCGGCTTCCGGCAAGCTTGTTGCCAGGAAGGCTTTTATCTTCAGCAGAGAACTTTGACGTTCTCGATGCCGGCTTCCGGCAAGCTCGTTGCCAGGAAGGCTTTTATCTTCAGCAGAGAACTTTGACGTTCTCGATGCCGGCTTCCGGCAAGCTTGTTGCCAGGAAGGCTTTTATCTTCAGTAGAGAACTTTGACGTGCTCGATGCCGGCTTCCGGCAAG
>NC_041393.1:164442335-164482787 GCF_002162155.2 Triticum dicoccoides
TTCCGGCAAGCTTGTTGCCAGGAAGGCTTTTATCTTCAGCAGAGAACTTTGACGTTCTCGATGCCGGCTTCCGGCAAGCGTGTTGCCAGGAAGGCTTTTATCTTCAGCAGAGAACTTTGACGTTCTCGATGCCGGCTTCCGGCAAGCTTGTTGCCAGGAAGGCTTTTATCTTCAGCAGAGAACTTTGACGTTCTCGATGCCGGCTTCCGGCAAGCTTGTTGCCAGGAAGGCTTTTATCTTCGGTAGAGAACTTTGACGTTCTCGATGCCGGCTTCCGGCAAGCTTGTTGCCAGGAAGGCTTTTGTCTTCCGCAGAGAACTTTGACGTTCTCGATGCCGGCTTCCGGCAAGCTTGTTGCCAGGAAGGCTTATGGCGAAGAACTTCGCTGTTCTTGACACCGGCTCCCGGCAAGATCGTTGCCGGAAAGGCTTATGGCGAAGAACTTCGTCGTTCTTGACACCGGCTCCCGGCAAGATCGTTGCCGGAAAGGCTTATGGCGAAGAACTTCGTCGTTCTTGACACCGTCTCCCGGCAAGATCGTTGCCGGAAAGGCTTATGGCGAAGAACTTCGTCATTCTTGACACCGGCTCCCGGCAAGATCATTGCCGGAAAGGTTTATGGCGAAGAACTTCGTCGTTCTTGATGCTGGCTCGTGGCAAGATCGTTGCCGGAAAGGCTTATGGCGAAGAACTTCGTCGTTCTTGACACCGGCTCCCGGCAAGATCGTTGCTGGAAAGGCTTATGGCGAAGAACCTCGTCGTTCTTGACGCCAAAAAGATTGGCCCTAAGGGCGTTGCCAGCCCCCGGGCCATAACTGCGTTCAAACATAGCAAGTGATTAGCATCCGAAGTGCACTTAACTTGCTTGCGAATTTTGACTTTTGCTGCATATTCCCTATGCCTGCTGGAATGCTTTCCGGTGCGTACGATCCAGCCAGCAGCGCTTGAGGGAACGGGCCCTTAGCGGCTATTCGGGAACATCGCCTCCCGGAAAGGTTTACCTTCTTGGTTCTAGCGCAACCGCACAAATTGCCGAGCGGACTCGAGGCAACATGGAGCGCAACTAGCCCCGAGAAGGCTCCTCGGCATACAGGTCTATGCAGAAATCTCAAATAAATAGCGCATGCTATCTTCCTGTTCAACCTCTCTTTGTACGTCCACCCTACGCTTTCTAGGGAAACTTGCCGGTGCAGGCACCCTTGCCGCGAGCGCCGAGTGCGGAACTTCAGCAGCCTGCTGGCGGGGTCGCTACCGACAAGCAATCTTGTCACAACTAGTTGCAGCTCGCTTAAGTTGTTGAGCGGACTCGAAACAAAGTAAGGGCGCTAGCGGCTCACTTCAGTTGCTGAGCGGACTCGAAGCAAAGTAAGGGCGCTAGCAGCTCACTTAAGTTGTTGAGCGGACTCGAAATAGAGTAAGGGCGCAACTAGCTACGAGTTGATTCCTCCGCGCACAGGTTTTCCATACAAAGAACAAGATCTCCGAGGCGGATAACCTTATATAGAAAGGAAATATCTAAAGTTTCGCACGACTTAGCTTTTCTGTTGCCGCACTGGCGTCGTTCTTTTGCTCGCCTGCTTCTTAGGAGCCATGACGATGAAGATTTAGCTTGCATGCACGCCGGATCGGGTTCGCACAATCTCGACGCCCCCCTACCTGGCGCGCCAAAGATGTCGGGGGGTGCTGATCCACCAACACCTATGGGGACAGGGCCCCTTTCGGTTCGGTGGGAGGCGGAGAGCGCACAAAGAGCGGATCGAGGCAGTACACGCGGGCGGTTTTACCCAGCTTCGGGCCGCACGGATGCATAAAACCCTACTGCTGCTTGTTTGTGTGTATTGAATCTTTGCTCAGGAGCGATCGACGCTACCAGACTGAGCGTCGGAGTGTTTCTGGTGTTTCGAATGAGTCGAAATGGCCGAACCTCTGAACCCCTTCTACGTTGCGCCTGGGCCTCCTTTTATACTTTCAAGGGGTCACCGACAGGTGGCAACGTAGACTAGAAGGGTAAAAAATGGAAAAGGATGCGGTAGGTGCAGCTACCGCTACTGTGGATACAGTGCACCCTACCTAACTCTGACGGCAGTGGACAAGGGCATTAAATGCCTGTCTGAGTCTCCTAAACAGTGCAAAAGGTGACCCTTTGGAGCGCCACCGTTTGCCACGATGGCCTTCTCTTCATCTCTGCTTGCCACCACGTACCCCTAGCTGCACGGCCTCCTGCCACGTGTGCTTGGGAGGGTCCTAGAGCGACACGTTAGCAGGTGTGCTAGAGTGCAGGCACGAAGTGGGGGTTTCCCGCGGCAAGCTCCTTGCCGCGGCCGTCATCTTGTCGCGTCCGGAAGCTTGTCGCTCGCCTGATCTTGCCGGGACGAAGGGCGCGTCGCGGCAAGCTTTCTTGGTATGCCTTGAGTGGCCTTCCCGGCAAGCTCCTCTTGCCAGGGTCTTGTCTCTTCCCGGCAAGATCCTCTTGTCGGGGCCTTGGTTGGCCTTCCCGGCAAGCTCCTGTTGCCGGGGCCTTGGTTGGCCTTCCCGGCAAGCTCCTCTTGCCGGGGCCTTGGTTTGAGTACTTTGTTCTTGAATGGTCTTCAAGGGAACCGTGGAGGGTCTTGGCGGTCACCCGGCAAGCCTTGCCGCGGGGCGCTGCAACTGCCTGTGCACGAGTTCGGGATACTAGGGTACCCCTACTCTAGTACACCGACAGAAGTAGCTCGAGTGGCCTCCTTGTGGTCATGATGTTCTTCACGGGATGCCTCCCTCCAACCTGTTTACCTGCCTGACAAGTGCTGCAAAGTCTATCCTTATCAAATATGACATCATTAACACCAAGGATATGATTTCCTTTAATAAGCTTGTCAAGGTTTCGCATACCAACATGACCTAATCGCATATGCCATAACCAACCTTTAGAGGATTTAGCAATAAAGCAAGTTCTAGGTTGAGCCTTTTTAGTGAAATCAACAATGTATAGATCACCTCTACATACACCGGTAAAGACCATTTTATGATTATCTCTACGGAACACTTGGCAATCTACTTCAGTGAATAGGACATTGAAATCGAAATCAGCAAGTCTAGATACTGAAAGTAAGTTGTAGCCAAGAGATTCAACGAGCATGAGATTTTGTATGGAGCTATCATGTGATATGTCCACCTTACCGAGGCCAACCACCTTACCCTTTGAGTTGTCACCGAAAGTTACATACTTTCGAGGTCCATCGTTTTTAGCAAGCTCACGAAACATGTCTTTATCTCCGGTCATGTGATCGGTACATCCACTATCAAGAACCCATTCCTTTCCTCCTGCCATATATCCCCGAAGATTTGCCATAAGACCAAAGTGTCTCATTGCATCATCAAGATCGAGAAGAGGTGTCTAGAGGGGGGGGGGGTGATTAGACACTAAGTACCAAAAGTTGCAGTTTTTAACTTCTTTAAGTTGGAGTGGAGTTTAGGCACAAGTTTAGCAATCACAACACATATCAAGCAAGCATGCAAAGAGTATATGAGCAGCGGAAAGTAAAGCATGCAACTTGCAAGAATGTAAAGGGAAGGGATTGGAGATTTCAAACACAATTTGGAGACACGGTGATTTTTGAGCTGTGGTTCCGATAGGTGGTGCTATCGTACATCCACGTTGATGGAGACTTCAACCCACGAAGGGTAACGGTTGCACGAGTCCACGGAGGGCTCCACCCACGAAGGGTCCACGAAGAAGCAACCTTGTCTATCCCACCATGGCCGTCGCCCACGAAGGACTTGCCTCACTAGCGGTAGATCTTCACGAAGTAGGCGATCTCCTTGCCCTTACAAACTCCTTGGTTCAACTCCACAATCTTGTCGGAGGCTCCCAAGTGACACCTACCCAATCTAGGAGACACCACTCTCCAAGAAGTAACAAATGGTGTGTTTATGATGAACTCCTTGCTCTTGTGCTTCAAATGATAGTCTCCCCAACACTCAACTCTCTCTCTCTCACAGGATTTGGATTTGGTGGAAATAAGATTTGAGTGGAAAGCAACTTGGGGAAGGCTAGAGATCAAGATTCATATGGTAGGAATGGAATATCTTGGCCTCAACACATGAGTAGGTGGTTCTCTTTCAGAAAAATGGATGCTGGAAGTGTAGGTTCATTCTGATGGCTCTCTCCACGAATGAAGAGGAGGTGGAGGGGTATATATAGCCTCCACACAAAGTCTAACCGTTACACACAACTTGCCAAACTCGGTGGGACCGAATTGATAAACTCGGTCGGACCGATTCAACAAATCTAGTGACCGTTAGGATTTTCGGTGGGACCAACATGCAAATTGGTAGGACCGATATGGTTAGGGTTAGGGCATAAGGTAATCTCGTTGAGACCGATTACAGAAACTCGGTGGGACCAATTTTGGTAATAAGCTAACCAGAGAGTTGGTCAGGCAAACTCGGTTTGACCGATTACGCAAACTCGGTTGGACCGATTTTGGTAATAAGTTAACCAGGAAGTTTGCATTGTAATCTCGGTTGTACCGATTGCTCAAACTCAGTGGAACCGATTTTGGTAATGGACACACACAGAGAGATTACAATCCCATCTCGGTGAGACAGAGATCCCTATCGGTGAGACCGATTTGCCTATGGTTTGTGGCAGTGGATAAGATATCTAAACTCGGTGGCGCCGGATAGAAAGAATCGGTGGGGCCAAGTTTAGACTTTTTGGTTTAGGACATATGTGGATGTGGGAAAGTAGTTGAGGGCTTTGGAGCATATCACTAAGCACTTTGAGCAAGCAAGCCATTAAGAAACACCTCATCTCCTCTTGATAGTATTGTCTTTTCCTATAGACTCAATGTGATCTTGGATCACTAAAATAGAAAATGTAGAGTCTTGATCTTGGAGCTTGATCCAATCCTTTGTCCTTAGCATCTTGAAGGGGTTCCACATCCTTTTAGTCCATGCCACTCCATTGTTGAACTTGTCTGAAACATACTAGGTAAAAGTGTTAGTCCAACAAGAGATATGTTGACATTAATTACCAAAACCACCCAGGGAGCACTTGTGCTTTCAATCTCCCCCTTTTTGGTAATTGATGACAACATACATCAAAGCTTTAGATGAAGATATAGAGAATAGCAAGTAAAGCTTTGGAAAGACATGTAACATGCATAGGCTCCCCCTACATGTATGCAATCAAGTGAATATGGAATATAGAAGCATGTGAGAGCATAGCCATGACGGAGTAGGAAATGTGTTACATGTATCTTGGTTATATGCATCAGAGCAAATGATGTGAGTATGAGAACTGTACCTTCATGCTCATGAGTCCTTCTTGGAAACAGTATGTACAACAGCAAGAATTCCTCATATACATGATTGTGATGCATATACTTACCTTGTGGTCTTGAGTTGGCTTAGGATGGAATGAACCTGTGAAAATAAGGTTAGATAACACAGATACACCTACTAGCCAGAGCAAACAAAAGAAACCACAAGAGTACCAAGACTGGGATGACATGTAGAGAGTGAGTACTAAGTACCACATTTGATATAGACATGTCCCCAAGGGTAAAGATGTGCAATGAATTTAAAGAATTTCTTTCCCTTAGATGTCTTGCTCCCCTTGAATCTAGCATGGGATACTGGGAGAAGATAGGGAACAGAAAATCAGAGCAAAAATGCAAAATCAGAGCTCAAAGAAACAAATGAACAGAGATAATGCAAGTAAGCACATATGAACATGTCTGTCCCCTCAAGAAGACATGTGGCATCTCTTCTATTGAACACTAAGCATCTGGGATCCTTGAGGATTACTCTCTTCTTGAGTATTCTCTCTCCCCCTGGAGATATCTCTCTCCCTATTAAAGTATATCTCTCTCCCCCTATTGAAGTGATTAAGCTTTGATGTGATCTATCTCTCCCCCTTTGACACCAATTTCCAAGAAGGGCCTTCTGGAATTTGTCATGAATGGCTTTGGACCTTGAGTCACAGCACAAAGCAATGATAAAAATGTGATGCTTGTAGAGGACAAGATTCATTGAGTGGAGCTAGATCCAAAGTAAAGCAGGAAAAAAATGGCAAAGTGTTTTTCCTGTAGAGAAATCGGCGGCCCCGAGTTGGATGCTTTGGTTGTACCGAAAGGATTTGGACGGACCGAGGGCATCAAATCGGTGAGACCGAGTTCATCGCAGAGAAAACATTTTTTCACCTCAACTCACTAAACAAGTAAGATCTCACAAGGATTTGCAAGGAATTAACTGAAAGATTTGTAATGAATTGGATGCAGGGAATGCAGAACGGAATAGAAAGAAAAGAAATCTAGATGAAGGTTTTTTTTGAAAGGGGAAATAAATATGCATGAAACAAATGCAAGAGCACAGAAAAAGAACATGCGAGAACTTCATCTAGAAATGGTCGGCGACAAAGTCACCTATGTTAGAGTATATTGACTTAGGAGTCAAGTGAGATCACTTGATCATAGCTCATACTCATTGTTTAAGCTTAAAATGGGGTTACCTTTTTTCGTTTAAGCATCTTGATGTATTCACATCTTGTCGAGTTGCTTTGACTCATGACTTGGATTAAAGCTTCTCTAAGATGGAATAACATACCTTGGGTGGTGGTGTTGATCATGATCATGTAGTTGAACTTGTGTGGGTTGCTCAAGGTTGATGTAGCTCATCAAGAGTTGGGAGCACCACTTGGAATTTGAGTTCATCTTCCTACATGGGTTAGTTTTTGCAAGGAAGAGCACTTGTGTATCCAAAATGACAATCATGAAACTTAACATAGAATGTGTCAAAGGATATGTTTGAATGGTTTTGTGCTTCCTTGTATTCAACCACCATTGTGTAGGGACTTGGTGATGTAGAGATTGCTCAAGATGTGAGTGAGTTGCAATCTCATAGATTTAGATCCATCCAAGTACCTACAAGGGTTAGATAACATGCAAGGTGCAAATATATCCAAGACATAAGATAGTCATCATAAGATAAATGTCAAGGATTAGTCATAAGCTCATGTCTTGCATGTATCCAATGGAGTTCCTACTCCAAGTTTGAAGCATCAATGATGTTCAATTCTCCTCTCAACTTGCAAAACACTCTCTCATCAAGTGTTTTAGTGAATATATCCGCTAATTGCTTTTCGGTGCGAACATGCTTAAGATTAATGTCACCCTTAGCAACATGATCTCGAATGAAATGATGATGAACTTCAATATGCTTAGTTTGAGAGTGTTGCACGGGATTGTGAGCAATCTTAATAGCACTTTCATTGTCACAAAGTAATGGAACATGTTTCACATATATCCCATAATCTTTAAGAGTTTGGGTCATCCAAAGTAATTGAGCACAACATGAACCAGCGGCAATGTATTCTGCTTTGGCGGTGGATAAGGATACCGAGTTTTGTTTCTTGGAAGACCAAGACACAAGAGATCTACCAAGAAATTGACAAGTACCCGAAGCGGACTTTCTATCAACCTTGTCACCGGCATAGTCCGAGTCAGAGTAGCCAACAAGATCGAAAGAGGCCCTCTTAGGATACCAAATGCCAAAATTTGGTGTATGGATTAAGTATCTCACTATCCTTTTCATGGCCTTAAGATGATATTATTTAGGAGCAGCTTGATATCATGCACACATGCACACACTTAGCATGATATAGGGACATGAAGCGCATAGATATAACAATGAACCAATCATAGAGCGATAAACCTTTTGATCGACCGGTTCACCATCTTTGGTCAAATCAAGATGTCCACTAGTAGGCATGGGTGTAGTCATACCTTTGCATTCTTGCATATTGAACTTCTTGAATAAGTCCTTGGTGTACTTTGTTTGAGACACAAAGGTACCTTCCTTAGTTTGCTTGATTTGCAAACCAAGAAAGAATTTGAGTTCACTCATCATAGACATCTCAAACTTCTCCGACATTAGCTTTCCAAACTTTTCACTAAAACGAGGGTTAGTAGAACCAAATATAATATCATAAACATTGATTTGGCACGCAAATAGTTCTCCATTGACCCTTTTAGTAAAAAGAGTAGAATCAAATTTTCCAATTTCAAAGCCTTTTTCAATAAGGAACTTGGTCAAGCATTTATACCACGCTCTAGGAGCTTGTTTAAGACCATAAAGAGCTTTGTGAAGTTTGTAGACATGATTAGGTTTCTTAGGATTAACAAAGCCGGGAGGTTGTTTAACATAAACTTCCTCCTCTATCTCACCATTTAGAAAAGAACTTTTAATGTCCATTTGGTACAAGGTGATATCATGATGATTAGCATAGGCAAGTAAGATGCGAATGGACTCGAGTCTAGCAACTGGAGCATAAGTCTCACCATAGTCCATACCTTCGACTTGTGTGTAGCCTTGGGCGATGAGACATGCTTTGTTGCGAACTACTTGTCCATCTTCATCTTGCTTGTTGCGAAACACCCACTTGGTACCAACGATGTTGTGGTTGTTGTCGGGCTTCTCAACCAATGTCCAAACTTGATTTCTCTCAAATTTGTGTAGCTCTTCATGCATGGCATTTATCCAATCCGGATCTTCCAAATCTTCTTCAACCTTCATAGGTTCAATGCTAGAGATGAATGAATAGTGTTCACAAAAGTTAGCCAAGCGAGTTTTAGAGCGAGTGATTCTCCTGGTTTGGATGTCGTTGTAGATTTGCTCGACGGGGTGGTCTTTAGCAATTCTTGCTCGAACTCGTGAAAGCTTTTGCTTGGGTCTTCGTTGAACATCTTCTTCTTCTTGATCTTCTTCTTGGCCTTCTTCATTGTTGGCGTTGTCGTTCTCTTGTCATGGTGGTGAAGGAGGTTGTTGACGTTCGTCTTGGCACACTTCCTCGTTTTCTTCATCTTGGTTTGTCCCACTTGTGGATGCTTCCATATCAACTCTTGGTTCACCATGTCGTGAGGTAGAAGCTTCCACTTGGACGGACGAGGTACTCTCCTAAACCTCCATTTGATGAATCTTGCCAATAGACAAGTCTTGGATTGCTTCTGAAGGATCTTTGTCTCCTACATCAATTGGCAATTTCTCTACTTGCGAGCCGTTAGATTCATCAAACTTCACATCTACCGTTTCTTCAACCTTTCGGGTGAAATTGTTGTAGACACGGTATGTGTGAGAGTTTGAGCCATAACCGAGTAGGAAACCCTCATGAGACTTAGGAGCAAATTTAGAACGACGATGCTTATCAAGAATGTAGCACTTTGAACCGAATACTCGAAAGTATCCAACTTGGGGTTTGTTACTGGTGAGGAGCTCGTATGCCGTCTTGTCGAGTAGCTTGTGAAGATACAAGCGATTTGTTGCATGACAAGCTGTCTCAAATGCTTTCGCCCAAAAGTGCTTCGGCGTCTTGTATTCATCAAGCATCATTCTCGCCATGTCGATGAGCGTCCGGTTCTTCCTCTCAACAACTCCATTTTATTGAGGTGTGTACGTAGCCGAGAACTCGTGTGAAATACCTTCTTCGTCAAGAAAGGTATCCACATTTGCGTTCTTGAACTCCGTTCCGTTGTCGTTGCGAACCTTCTTGATCTTCACTTCAAATTTATTTTGGGCCTTCCTAGCGAAGTTTTTGAAGATCTTTTGGACCTGTGATTTATCATCGAGAAAGAACACCCATGTAAATCTCGAAAAATCATCAACTATAACTAGACCAAAAGAATTTCCACCGAGACTTCCGTAAGCGTTGGGACCAAAGAGATCCATATGAAGTAGCTCGAGTGGCCTCCTTGTGGTCATGATGTTCTTCACGGGATGCCTCCCTCCAACCTATTTACCTGCCTGACAAGCGCTGCAAAGTCTATCCTTATCAAATATGACATCGTTAACACCAAGGATATGATTTCCTTTAATAAGCTTGTCAAGGTTTCGCATACCAACATGACCTAATCGCCTATGCCATAACCAAGCTTTAGAGGATTTAGCAATAAAGCAAGTTCCAGGTTGAGCCTTTTTAGTGAAATCAACAATGTATAGATCACCTCTACGTACACCGGTAAAGACCATTTTATGATTATCTCTACGGAACACTTGGCAATCTACTTCAGTGAATAGGACATTGAAACCGAAATCAGCAAGTCTAGATACTGAAAGTAAGTTGTAGCCAAGAGATTCAACGAGCATGAGATTTTGTATGGAGCTATCATGTGATATGGCCACCTTACCAAGGCCAACCACCTTACCCTTTGAGTTGTCACCGAAAGTGACATACTTTCGAGGACCATCGTTTTTAGCAAGCTCATGAAACATGTCTTTATCTCCGGTCATGTGATCGGTACATCCACTATCAAGAACCCATTCCTTTCCTCCTGCCATATATCCCCGAAGATTTTCCATAAGACCAAAGTGTCTCATTGCGTCATCAAGATCGAGAAGAGGTGTCTAGAGGGGGGTGATTAGACACTAAGTACCAAAAGTTGCAGTTTTTAACTTCTTTGAGTTGGAGTGGAGTTTAGGCACAAGTTTAGCAATCACAACACATATCAAGCAAGCATGCAAAGAGTATATGAGCAGTGGAAAGTAAAGATGCAACTTGCAAGAATGTAAAGGGAAGGGATTGGAGATTTCAAACGCAATTGGGAGACACGGTGATTTTTGAGCCGTGGTTCCGATAGGTGGTGCTATCGTACATCCACGTTGATGGAGACTTCAACCCACGAAGGGTAATGGTTGCGCGAGTCCACGGAGGGCTCCACCCACGAAGGGTCCACGAAGAAGCAACCTTGTCTATCCCACCATGGCCGTCGCCCACGAAGGACTTGCCTCACTAGCAGTAGATCTTCACGAAGTAGGCGATCTCCTTGCCCTTACAAACTCCTTGGTTCAACTCCACAATCTTGTCGGAGGCTCCCAAGTGACACCTACCCAATCTAGGAGACACCACTCTCCAAGAAGTAACAAATGGTGTGTTTATGATGAACTCCTTGCTCTTGTGCTTCAAATGATAGTCTCCCCAACACTCAACTCTCTCTCACAGGATTTGGATTTGGTGGAAAGAAGATTTGAGTGGAAAGCAACTTGGGGAAGGCTAGAGATCAAGATTCATATGGTAGGAATGGAATATCTTGGCCTCAACACATGAGTAGGTGGTTCTCTTTCAAAAAAATGGATGCTGGAAGTGTAGGTTCGTTCTGATGGCTCTCTCCATGAATGAAGAGGAGGTGGAGGGGTATATATAGCCTCCACACAAAATCTAACCGTTACACACAACTTGCCAAACTCGGTGGGACCAAATTGATAAACTCAGTCGGACCGATTCTACAAATCTAGTGACCGTTAGGATTTTCGGTGGGACCGACATGCAAATTGGTAGGACCGATATGGTTAGGGTTAGGGCATAACGTAATCTCGGTGAGACCGATTACACAAACTTGGTGGGACCGATTTTGGTAATAAGCTAACCAGAGAGTTGGTCAGCCAAACTCGGTTTGACCGATTACGCAAACTCGGTAGGACCGATTTTGGTAATAAGTTAACCAGGAAGTTTGCATTGTAATCTCGGTTGTACCGATTGCTCAAACTCAGTGGAACCGATTTTGGTAATGGACATACACAGAGAGATTACAGTCCCATCTCGGTGAGACTGAGATCCCTATCGGTGAGACCGATTTGCCTAGGGTTTGTGGCAATGGCTAAGATATCTGAACTCGGTGGCGCCGGATAGAAAGAATCGGTGGGGCCGAGTTTAGACTTTTTGGTTTAGGACATATGTGGATGTGGGAAAGTAGTTGAGGTCTTTGGAGCATATCACTAAGCACTTTGAGCAAGCAAGCTATTAAGCAACACCTCATCCCCTCTTGATAGTATTGGCTTTTCCTAGAGACTCAATGTGATCTTGGATCACTAAAATAGAAAATGTAGAGTCTTGATCTTGGAGCTTGAGCCAATCCTTTGTCCTTAGCATCTTGAACGGGTTCCACATCCTTTTAGTCCATGCCACTCCATTGTTGAACTTGTATGAAACATATTAGGTAAAAGTGTTAGTCCAACAAGAGATATGTTGACATTAATTACCAAAACCACCCAGGGAGCACTTGTGCTTTCACCGGCCCAGGTAAAGGCCCACAAGATTTTTGTGTGCCATAATGGGTCGGCCCAGGTAAAGGCCCACAAGATTCTTGCAGATCATAATGGGCCGGCCCAGCTAAAGGCCCATGAGATTTCACCGGCATTAATGGGCTGGCCCAGCTATAGGCCCACAAGATTTTGAGGACCCTAGTAGGCCGGCCCACTAACTGGCTAATAATGGCCCATATGAGATCCAGTCCATTAATGGCCTGCCACGTTACGAGCCTAATAATGGCCCATATGAGATCCGGCCCGTTAAAAGCCTACCACGTTCTGGGCCAAATTACGGCCTAGATCAGGTCCGGCCCTTTAAGAGGCTTTGGGCTAAATTATGGCCCATATCAGATTCAGACATCAACTGGACGCTATGCTTTTGGGCCCACTTGCTAAAGGCCCATTTAGTAATTCGGCCTGATATTAGTTTTGTCCTGTTAAGGGCCCGTTTAACATTTCGGCCCTATATTAATTTCGGCCTGTTAAAAGCCCGTCATATAGTTGGACCTAACTACGGCCCGGTTTGCATCTGGCCTGCTCGTCTCCGATATCTGATTGGGCCAAACAAGGACCAAGACAATTTTGGCCTGTTAAAAGCCCGTGATTTGATTCACACAATCATGGGTCGGGTTCCATTTTGGGTTGCTGCCGGCCTGTGAGCTGTTCGGCACGTTTCAGCCCCAACCTACTTCTCAGCCTCCTAAAATCCTGTTGAGTTTTCTTGCGAAAACAGAGACGGGGGTTACTCGGCCTATTAAAGGCCCGAATCTACTAGTGGGCCAGTTTACTTTTGGCCTTTTAATGGACCAAGTTGACGGGGCCCATGATGCGGATCATACATCGTGATTGCATGACGGCCCGATTATGTACCGCAATTTTATAGTTTGGCTGGTTTACTGCGAAGGCAGGATATATATACAGTAAAATAACTCTAGCATCATGAATAAGAAAAAACCTAGACTATATAATAAAGAAATTACGGCATATTACATCCACTAGGCATCAAAGTTCGCCACTATGATAATAAAGCACAAGCAGACAGCTGATTACATACACTGGGCATCAAAGATTGCCACCAATGCAAATAAACACACCGACAAAATAATATACAAAACCGACAGCACTTCAATAGAGTTCAAGAAAGGTTAGCCCTACTGGGGAGCTGCAGCGCAAGCAGCTGAGCAAGCTGATGAGACTGCGCTTGTTCAACACTTATATCTTCGTCACTCTGAAAGATAAATAAGCAGACAGATGACAGGTTTTGCACATAAAAGTATCAGTGCTGACAATTCATAATAAACTTTAAACATGCAATTTGATGCAAACACCAAAAATAAACAGCTGTTGCAATCATGCCTAACCAAATATACACAACAAAGTTTGAAGGCTTGAGAAGGACAAACTTACATTATTGGTGAAGACAGGCTCTATAAAGCCCTTGTCCATGCTGATGGGGGGCAATTCAAGAAGTTTACCACAGAATCTTCTTCATAAGCATTGCCTTTATTCTACATTTTGTTAAGAGTAAACATAGATGTGATAATATACAAAAAATGGAGAATATTTAAGATAAGATGAAGAGTGATGCTACATAACCAAGTAGCTATAAATGTAAGTGCAGCGATACAGGAAAAAGGTACAGCCAAGAGCAATGCACAGCTAAACTTCTTCAGTACCAACAGTGTTATCCAACCTTATGGTAAGAGTAAATATAGATCTAATGTGTAGAAAATGGAGGGCAAAGGAAAATCAGTTGCAGAGTGATGGTACATGAACAACTATCTGTCAATATAAGTACACCTATAAAGGACATCATGTACTTACAAGAACAATGCAGAGCTAAAAATATTCATTGGCATTGGATATATTCTACACTAATGTAACCATTCATACAGATCAGATAATTTGGAGCGAACAATTGATAAGCAAGCTATCATGCATACTGTTGTCACATAATGAACCAGGTATGTATGCAAGTACAGTGATATAGGACAACAGGTACTAACAAGAGGAAAGCAGCGGGCAGCATATTTGCGATATCCTGTCATTCTTTTCAAACCGGAATTCTTCTTCGAGCAGATTTCCTGCAAAAAAGATCCGTAAGGCACATGCGGAAAAGTAGAAGTTCAAATTGTCATGTGATTTCATAGACAGTACCTCATCTTGGGAACGAGACCAGTGCATAACAAGGTTTTTCCATTCAATGTCTTCTAAATTTAGCACAGGAGACTTCACCGGAAATTCGTTTATAGACTTGCCATCAAAGTGTGATTTCCTCAGGTAACACCGATACTGCTGCAATGCTTCCTTGAAAAGCACAAGCAAGATTTGCTCGTCATGACTATCCAAATTGACCCTCGCCTAGTTACAACAATGTAATGTAAATCATTGATGTGTTCAATCAGCAGGAAACAGGAAAATAATAACCATGAATAATAGCACTTACACATAAGTTGGACAGGAAGATGTGAAAATGGTGTTTGTCTTCACTATAATCTTCCCATGATGGGAATATATGCACGTAGTCTCTAACAACATTGAAAGCATTGTCTTTTAAACTGAGAATAAATGGAATGGGGTTCCAATCTGCAGGAATTGGCCGTCTCTGCAGTTAGGATAGGTCTTCGGCCGGTGGACTTGTTGTACTTTTTGCTGGAGTGGGATTTTTCTGTGGTATGGCTGGTGCTATGGCAAATGAAATCGGTATACCTTTTCCAGAAGTGCAGGTCCTGTGTGGTAGGGCTAGTGGTGTGGCCAATGAAGTATGGGTACAGTCTGCTTGAGCCGGTCCTACGTTTTGTTCACTGGTTGTACATCCAATATAAGTGGGGTGCTGTCTGATTTCTCCGTCACCACCACATTTTTCAAGGACTTTGCTTGTGCTCCTTCAGGTTCGGCAATCACCCTCTTCCTTTTTGATGTCTGATGCACAAGAACAACATTTGAGTGGAAAACATGGTATGCTGACAAATGGAATATGTATTGATAATGGATGGGCATGGCATCTCGACATATATGATGAGTAAACTAAGCAGATGGCGGTGCAACAAAGTAGAAGAAATGCAAGACAACATATGCAAGATACGCGCAATCAATAAAACCTTGCCAAATTAGAATAGGCACCTTGATGGGTGAACAGGATAGGCCATCTGCCTTTGAGTCCTCGAGGTTAGAATAGTCATTAGGATCATATTCTGAACAAGAATCAACAGGTGGGGAGCGTATGAGATTCATTGCATCCAGAATGGCACTCAATGCCTTGGTGCCAATTTTGCAAGCCATTGCAGTGTTTAGCTTCAAGAGTGGACTGCTGCTAGTGCGACACAAAGTACCTACACTGATCATAGTGTAGATATAACAGGGAAAACCGTAAGCATCAGAGTAAAATCAGCAAAGTGGAACTTGCTGGAATATATGTGCTAGTACTACCGGTACGGCTAGAAAGGCTTCGGATACCAGTTCTCTTCAACTGAAGGTGCGGTACTGTTAATATCACTGTAACTATCAAAGGCAACACAACTCCCCGCATTTCCTTGCTATTCTTATAGGATTCAAGTGGGCAGGTCACTACAAATCCTATTCCTATGTTTACAAAATCCTATGAATCAAAGAGGCTCAAAGTGTCCATCACAACCGACCGTATAGACCTCTACACTGCAAATGTCCCTGCTCATCTTCAGTACAAGGAACATACTGTACTACTATCATACTCCCTTCGTTCCAAAATATAAGTCTTGGTAGAGATTTCCACTATGGATCACATACAGATGTATCTAGATACATTTTAGAGTGTAGATTCAGTCATTTTGCTCCATATGTAGTCCATGGTGGAATCTATACAAAGACTTGTATTTAGGAACACAGAGAGTGCATATTAAAGAAGAATGGAAGAGGAACATGGTAAAGAAGAGCAAGGAGATTTTGGATAATAAAATGTTGGTTGTGCAGTGCCCACACATGATGAACCAGAATGCAACTACCAGCTTTCTCTCGACCATTTCAGGTGGTTGGATGAAGATCCTACGTCTCCTAACCCTTCTTCTTCCTCGTCTCTGATTCTTCCCATACAGAACACCGCACGGGCCGCCGGCCGGACCACCGGCCCCCACCGCCTATGTTCCTGTGCCCCCACCCCCACCCCCGCCCCCACCCGTGTCGAGTTTTCTTCGTTCGGCGAGGCCCCACAACCACCCGAGCCCCTTCGTTTGCACCGGCGAACTCCGGTGAGCTCGGAAAAATCGACTGACCCAATTTTGAAATTTAGTCTACTATGATTTAACTAGTGTGGAATATAAAAGGGGAAAACCATAAGCATTGGGAGTATAGTGTTCAGCATGCCATGGCGGATCTGAAGGTGCAAACCGGACAAAGGCAACTTCGCAATCAAGACAAGAAATCAGAGTAAAGAAGTGGCGATCTATTTTCTTGCTATGATAAATAAGTTGAGCAGATACGAAAGAGTACTACCTCTGGTGCGGCGCCGTGTATGCATCTGCTGAGAATTTGATGGTGCTGCGGTAGCGATGGCTGTCGGCAGCGTGGAAGAAGATCTAGGAGGGTAGACGGTGGCGGTAGTGCGCGGTGGATGAGACGGTCGTAGGAGCGGCGCCGACAAGGTGGGCGACGGCAGTGATGAAGCGAGAGGACGGGATGCAAGGATCCCGGTCCGAAGCCTTGGATGAGAGAGGTCGGTCTCTTGTAATGGACGGCGGCGTCGGGGTATCAGCTCCGTCATGGTGGAGGAGGACGGCGGTGGATTGGGTGGCAGACGGCGGCGGACAGAGGAGGCTGGGCTGGAGAGGGTGTTTTGGCGCCCATGGAGTACGAATGGGGAAAAGGGAGGTAGAGAGGAAGGGGGGAACCATGTATTCAGGGCTTGCTTGTCTCAAATGCGAGGAAATTTACAAACTAAGCCCCCGTTTCAAATTTCCTACATCAGAGCAATATTAGTCGGTTGGGGATAGGACGGTAATCTCGCATACACCGAATATTTGCCGATGAGAGTTTGTTTTTGGCGCCCACCATGTATGAATATGAATCGGGGAGGGAGTCGATTTTGGCCGGGGACACACTGTGTTTTGGCGCCCACCGTGTATGAATCCGAGTGAGAGGTGGTTACGTCACGTTTGGGTGAAATTACAAACCTACCCCTATCGAAACCTATAGAAATCCAGCAGATAGGCTTTGCGTGGCAGGGATAGGCAGTAGTAATTTCCATCTCGCAGATTTTGGTTTTGGGCGGTTAATGCGACTTTCCCCGCTTCGTTCAAATTTTGCAGAGTGCACGTTTACCGTGACAACTCAATTCGAATCCGGTTTGTATTCTATTTTTTCAGGCGGGATCCATTATCAATTGGAATTAAATTCTATATACATCATTTTTTTATATATACTTTCAAAAGCACAACAAAGAATTCTGCTCCTTTATATGTATAATATGATTTACAAATACAATGATCTCAAAATTGTAAGGTTGAATTCAAAAAAATTTAACCAAATTATGTTCTACTAAAATGTATGGATCAGTAATATCCACATATTAAATAACATAGATGCGCGTGAATTCATATGAGTATGCATGTTTGATAGATCAATTTTGGTTCGAGTATGGATTACATGTATCATCATCTCGAATTCAAATATTTGAATCCTTTTATGTTCACTCCTTTCACGCCCATCTCTCTCGCATGCATGCTCCTTCATGTAGCTCTCACTCTCTTTTCTCCATCTCACCCGCACGCTCACTTCATGTTTCTCCTATCCTCGCAAACATGGTCTCTCGACGTCTCCCTTGAGAAGTGTCACACTCTCCCTATCATTTTACATTACACGGTTTTCATTATCTCTCACGTCTCTATTGTTCTCTGGTATCACTCGGTACCTAAGCTTTCTTTTTCACCGCCACACACACAGTCTCCACTCGTCTTTCACTTTGTCTTTCTCTCTATGGGATTCTCTCACACACCCTATATGTCTCCTGATATGACTCATCCACTAAAATTACTCTCTCTCTCTCTCTCTCTCTCTCTCCTGTAGTCACAACATTTGTTGTGGTCTTCTTTTCATCTCCATCCTAGACTGACATTATTCATTTGTTTACCGATCAGACAACCACCCCTCTCTCTCATAGACACACACACATACACATACACACAACTCCTACTTCCACTCCCCTTCCCGACTACCGTCTCTCTCTCTCTCACACACACACAAAACTCTCGCTTTCGCACCCCGACTCGTATTTCTCTCAAAAACATTTATCGACTAGCCTCTAGATAGGTTTATACACCAGCACACTCGTGCTTCCACTATCGCATACATATCTCTCTCCCGCTCCTTGTATCTATGTAGATTTTTCTTCCCTTCTTAAGACACGCCCTCTCGATCATGCACACACACACTATCGCCTCCTTTTAAGATGATACCTATCGCACACACACTCTTTGTGTCTTTGTCACACATGCACTCCGTCCTCCTCCACTCTTCCTCTCTCTCACACACACATGGGCTTTTTGCAACAACTAGCAAGATGCCCATGCGTTGCACGGAACATCAAGATGCATTTGTATGAGTAGTTTATCTTGTGACAGAAAAGGATGAACGAGGGAAGGCCTTATTTGCAAATGTGGAGAGGGGTGTGGGTATCTTT
Source organism: Triticum dicoccoides (assembly GCF_002162155.2). Lineage (NCBI taxonomy): Eukaryota > Viridiplantae > Streptophyta > Magnoliopsida > Poales > Poaceae > Triticum > Triticum dicoccoides. The sequence continues at coordinate 164,461,047 of NC_041393.1, forward strand.
TTGCAAAATTTCCATAGTTTCCTTCCTATCCATCAGACATAGATCGGACGGCCTATATTGCAGGATGGCAGGCACACAATCATCACCGACAATGCTTTTTATAAGAGTATGGATAAAAAACAGAGTTGGTGATGATGGTGGGCCTGCCATCCCGCAATGTAGGTCGTCAGATTTATATCTGATGGATAGGAAGGAAAATATGGCAATTTACCCGCACTCCTCGCCACATTTGCAGATAAGGCCTTCCCTCGTTCATCCCTTTATCCCACAAGATCTTGATGTTCCGTGCAACACACGGGCATCTTGCTAGTAAGAGTAGAAATTAGACATATACCACTTCTTGAATCTTGAAACCAACAACATTCCTCCCTTATCTCATCAAAACCGCCAAAGGAATATATTTTGAGTGAAACATAACATATTTTTAGTGATATACGTGTTTCAAAACTAGATTTCTTTTTCTATCAAATCGGTGAATAGGTATTAATCTACTTTGATCGTGTGCCAACGCATTGGCACATTGCTAGTAGTTATTATAATTTTTTGGACACCAGACAAACGATGGAGTACATATACAAAGATAAGAGGCGCACACACGCAGTCGGCCTCTCGCTGTCTCGCACACATGAGTGTTACATAAAGGCGACGTTAACAAATAAACCCTAAAACCCTAGGTCCATGATTGCTACATTCGCGGGTACCGGGTACATGGTGGAGCACTTTGTAGGAATAGTCAGCTCGCGCGATAATTTGATCCGTAGGAGTTGATGGTCGGACCACAGGTGAACGACTTGGAGGCGGTGGCTCGCCAGTTGCCACAGATCAAGTAGCCACGTTTAAAATATCATTTTTAGCGGGGTTAAGAGTTCCGATTTTCAATGGTGCGTTATAAATACTAAGTAGTTTTTAGAACGATTGGTATGGAGCGAAAATGGAATTCATAGTACTACGTACCTCCTTGGCGTATGGTTGTATGGGTTTATGTTGCGAGATGTTGAATTTGGTAGTTCTAGGGCAAATACTATGGTTTAGATTTAGATGCTAGTTTTCAGTAATGAAAATCGGAAGGGGAAACCCTTCTTTGATTAAAAAAACTACTACCTCCATTCTGGTTTACTAGTCCCCATCGTATTTTGGGTCAAAGTTTGTCCATAAATTTTACTTGTAAAATGTGAATGGGAAACGAGATTTTGTTATACCCAAACAAACAAGTACTGGAGGGAGTGATTGCTCTGACATGGATGCGACCTCTCATAGCGCAGGCATTGAACCGGCATGCCGGCCAAGAGGGCCCCACTCGCTACAGGCCCGGCTAAGCACGCCTCCTCGCCGCGTGCAACCAGCTTAAGACTGCCCCGCCCGCCTTCATTCAATCCGCACGTGTGCCGACAACACATCCTTCTGCGAGCCGGCAGGCATTTCAGAACACAAAAAATGACTAAGATATAATTAATTTACGAATGGTCTTGACTTGTTGTGCTCGCACTAGTAGCAGGAACTAGTAGAGGTTTTTCTTTATTTATAACTCTCCTCACATTTTTTTGGCTTTGAAGTGAATCATGGTTGTGGACATTATGTATGAATGTGCAGATATCTGCGAACATGAGTTTGATGTGTAAGTTGAACTTGGAATGTCGGGCTTACGCGTGAACTATACCATGTCCAATGCTTTGTCTATTATTGTTTGGAAAGTAATTGCTGTTATTACATGACCCAAAAAAAAGTATTTTGTGCCACATCAGTAGATGCACGGACATCACAACAGGCATGCTGACTGGATAAACATTTGAACCTAGATATCATGAAGGAAATTTTGTATTGACAACAGTTTTAGATAGCAGGAGACGCCTAGCCTGCTCTGCCTCTGCTTGCTTATTTCTGGCTTCTTCCATCTCTTCTTTGGCTTGGGTGAAGGGAGCATCTAGTTGCTCTTTTCACTTCTTCAGGAACTCAGCTACATTCTCAAGGGCTGCTGCACGCTTTCTTTCAGCCTTTACTAGAGCCACGAGGACACGAACAGTTGACGACTCCACCTGGCTTGTGTGTAATCCAACATCATCTGGGAATTTGCACCTTGTGTCTAATCCAACATCATTAGGGAACTGGTACCTTGTGTGTAATCCAGCCTCATTTTGGAAACATGATCTCGAGGTTGACCATACTTCCCTCCTCGCAGGAACTACATCCTGACATGAAGTTACTTCTTTTTTAGATCAATACTCAGAGCAACCCAGATCCATTTAGTAGAAGCCAGATAAACAGAACTCAGAGAAGTGAATTCAAAAGGAAAAAAAAATATAAAAACAGACTACAAGGTGAGAACACCCACTTCCTACATCAAGCTAAAAACAAAAGCATTAGGACAATTAAGACTCTTCTTATTACACATCAAAGAACACCAGGCTTAAGAGAAACATAAACTACAACATATACACATTGAAGAACACGAGGCTAAACGAAAGTAATTGAAAGGGTGTTACTTACCAAAGCTCGTTTTACAGGTTTGGTGCAGCTCCTCTTTAACTTGCCACGCTCCTTGAAGATGTCCCTAATATCCTGTGTTTGGTCTTCATTGCTACTCTGCATGTTCGCACTCGTGGTTTTAAAATCTCAACATGACAAGAAAAATATACTACTAGTAATACTCGCGCATCTTGTGGGCAACATTAAAGCACTCATCTGCCATCTTAGAGCATCTCCAATAGAATCGCAATGCGTGGCGCTTAAAAACCATTTACAATGCTGAGATCGAGAAGTAGAGAGACTAGAGAGTAGATGATAGTTCACAACATTGATAGATAAAAAAATAGATAATTCAACTACTCCTTGTTGTCTGACTCCTCCTCGGTGATGTCCTCCTCTGACATCTGACTGTACGTGTGAAGATACCGATCGTCATCGGATTCCCAGGGCAACGCTCCTCCTAGCCTCATGTTGAATTGAGCGTCCGCTTTCCGCCTACGCTTGTCCTCGTGATAGGCGGCTCGCTCCGCCCTCCTCTTATCCCTCTCCGCCCTCCTTTGTGCGTAGAACTTGCGCTCGTTGATGATGTCCTGCGGGAAGTGTTAGCGCCACAGCGCCATGGCTTCCTCGTCCATCTCGGCGATGCCGAGACGGTGCTCCCGCCTCCGGTTGTTGCGACGATCCTCGTCGGTGCTAAGCCGCAGCAGAGGCGCGAGCTCCTGCGCCCGCTCCCGCGTTGGCACATTGGGGAAGTTCAATGTTCTATGAGGGCACCGGAGGCGCCACGCTGCCGTGTCGTACGTGTGCGCGGCCTCACTGGCGGTGTCGAAATTGCTGATGCCGAGGCGCATCCTGCGGAACCGGATCCCGGCGGAGAAGCCGCCGGAGGGGCGCGCGCGGACGCCATGGTATCCCCAAGTTTCCCAGCGACACGGCATCATGGTGGCACGGCGGCGGCGAGGCGAGAAAGAGCGGGGAGAGAGCGGTGGCGAGGCACAGAGCGGGGAGACAGCGGTGGCAAGGCACAGAGTGGTGGGAGGGCGGTGGATTTTATAAGCACGCCGGACGCCGCACGCCAAAACTAGCGCATGCCCGGTGCTTTTTCCCGCGCACGCGCGATCCTTTCCCGATGTCTCTGCTATCTATACTCTCTTCTCTACTGTTATATTTATTTTATATTTAATATTTATCTCTACTTCTCTACTGTCTACTTTTTTTCTCTATACTTTTTTTTCTTATAAAAAAATAGAGTTGGTGATGATGGTGTGCCTGCCATCCTGCAATATAGGCCGTCCGATTTATATCTGACAGATAGGAAGGAAACAATGGGAATTTTGCAAAAAGATACCCATACCCCTCTCCAGATTTGCAAATAAGGCCTTCCCTCATTCATCCTTTTCTCCCACAAGATAAACTACTCATACAAATGCATCTTGATGCGTGCAACGCATGGGCATCTTGCTAGTTCTAAAAAACTTTCCATCATTTGCCACACTACTGGTTCTTCATATAGAAAGTCTTTTATGTTGTCACTTGCATATACTAGTGGGAATTTTTTATTATAGAACTTGGCTTGTATATTCCAATGATGGGCTTCCTCAAAATGCCCTAGGTCTTCATGAGCAAGCAAGTTGGATGCACACCCACTATTTTCTTTTGTTGAGCTTTCATACATTTATAGCTCTAGTGCATCCGTTGCATGGCAATCCCTACTCCTCATGTTGACATCAATTGATGGGCATCTCCATAGCCCATTGATTAGCGTCATTAACATGAGACTTTCTCCTTTTTTGTCTTCTCCACACAACCCCCATCATCATATTCTATTCCACCCATAGTGCTATATCCATGGATCATGCTCATGTATTGCGTGAAAGTTGAAAAAAGTTTGAGATTACTAAAGTGTGAAACATTTGCTTGGCTTGTCATCGGGGGTGTGCAAGATGAGAGCATTCTTGTGTGACGAAAAGGGAGCATAACCAAACTATATGATTTTTGTAGGGATGAACTTTCTTTAGCCATTTTATTTTGAGAAGTCATGATTGCTTTGATTAGTATGCTTGAAGTATTACTATTTCTTATGTCAATATGAACTTTTATTTCGAATCATTTGGATCTGAACATTCATGCCACAATAAAGAAAATTACATTGAGAATTTTGCTAGGTAGCATTCCACATCAAAAAATCTGTTTTTATCATTTACCTACTCGAGGACGAGCAGGAATTAAGCTTGGGGATGCTTGATATGTTTCCAACGTATCTATAATTTTTGATTGTTCCATGCTATTATATTACCCGCTTTGGATGTTTATGGGCTTTACTTTACACTTTTATATCATTTTTGGGACTAACCTACCTATAGGTTCTACTTGGCACAAACACTAATTAAAATATAAAAACACATCTAAACAGAAGCTAGATGAAAAATTTATTACTAAATAGAATCAAAAACAAAAAACAAAGAAAAAGTTGGGCTGCCTCCCAACTAGCGCTATCGTTTAACGCCCCTAGCTAGGCATAAAAGCGAGGATAGATCTAAGTGGTGCCATATTTGGCACTCAATTCGTAAGTAGCTTGCATGATAGATTCATAATTGCCCATGAAAAACCTACCCAAGCACAGTGCGATACAGGAGCGACGCACAATTACAAGCCGATATTCTGTTGGACAATGGAGGCTATAATCAATTACTTTTACGGGAATAATAGCACCCATGAAATTTGAAGGGTAGGTATGAACAAAATTGGAACTGCACATGTACTGCTAAGTGATTCAATACAGACATTACCAATCGAGGAGGAGAACGATGGTCGCGGCGGCCCCTGTGAGTCATGGTCGGCAACGGGAGTCAGTTCATTGTCCACGGCGGTGGTGCTTCTGCGCTTGGCGTCGGCTTCCGGGAAGCAGATCCGAGACCATGGAAGACGGTGCCGGGGAAGAGGCTCCGTGTATGAGACGACGGTGGACCGGCTCCAGTGCGGCATACGAGGTCGTCGATGAGGCAGATGCGCTGCGGTGGATGAGTGCGTTGATGTAGAAGGGGAGGAGCACAAAGGCTGCGGTGCCATGGAGAAGTCTATTTTGCGGTGGGGATAGAAAATGGGGAGTATTCAGGTGTACTACTCTGGGTGCCAGGGTGGGGTTGGCTGGGTAGGGTGAACCTGAAGTTACGAAAACAGCCCCCTACCAAGCATCATCCGTAGGCCTGTTCCGAAGGCTATGATGGTAACTTCCCACTGCTCGAATCAGGGTCGCGGGAGATTTTCCCGCCGACCTCAAAATTTTGTGACACTGAACTCCCCATGTGTCGTGTTGAGTGATTCGCCTATGCAACTAGCGAGTAGTACTAGTAAATTCTGCATATTAGGTTTGACTAAAGTCAAACTTCCTAAAGTTTGACCATGTTTATAGAAAAATATAAACATTTACCATAACAAATATGTATGATGTGAAAGTACATTCAATAATGAATCTAATGGTATTTATTTGTTATTGTATATGCTAATATTTTTTGTTATAAGCTTTTTGAGAGTTTACAAAACTTGACTTTGACCAATGCTAATACACGGACTTAAATAAAATCGAAGGGAGTACACATTTCTTTTCTTAGTTTGTAGTGAACTAATCATTTGTTGAAATTGTGAAATAAATATATTAGGCTATTGACTTCGAATGTAATGGTCTATACAATTCAATAGTTACAATCATTGTCGAATCCCAAGATGTATACAAGGTCTATAGTACTTCACAACATGCTCAAACTCACATACTCCTAGTCAAATGAGAATCTAAATGCATTTCATAGTTATTACTTTGTAGGATGCAACAAAACCAACCATAACTCTACATCAGCCATTATAGAAGCAACATTTTGGACATATCCCAATGTGTGAATGAAACGTGCAGAGAGATCTTGCGAAGATGGAGCAAAGAGGGCAGGAAAGATTGTATGTATGTGGACGAGAGAGTAGGAGACAAACCTAACAAGACAGAGAGAGAGAGAAAGAGAGAGGAAGAAGTTAGGTCTGTGAGAAAGATGGAGACATGTAATACATGAGATGCGTGTGCATCCGAATTCTGTATACGTGGAAGGAGAAGAGACAACATGTTTGATGAGAGAGCTAGAAAAACATGGACAAGAGGGGAAGGATCTCGTGCATTGAGGGATTGATAATTTTGTGCGGGGGAGAGAGGGATTGGTAATTTTGTGCGACAGAGAGAGAGGGTGGGGGAGGAGTCAGTCAGCCATCGTCACATCATCCTGCTTCCAAATGGCCCCACATTCTCTAGCGCGGTGTGGTCACCGTCTTCGATCTCCTGGATGCCCTCTTTGAAGATTGAGGTGTTGTGCATGTTGGGGTGCAAAGAAGCACAAGCAAGAGTGGTCGCCGTATAACCTTGGATGGGGATGAATTGTGTGCTTAGGGGAGGGGGTGTGTGTGTGTTGTGCTGTGTGTGTGTGTGTGTGTCAGATATTGAGAGAAAACAAACCTAAGGAGAGAAATGGGTATTCACGAAGAGATTGTGCGGGCCTTGAGGTGGGCAGGGGTCGGGTGAGGGTGTCAAAATGTGCACGTTGATGCATGTGTTACATGCGATCATGCGAGGGACGGACGAATCGAGAGAGATGGTTGTTGTGTTACGGATGATCCTCTATCTCTCTCTCTCTCTCTCACACACAGACACACATAAGTAAACTAGAAGATCGTTCTCTCATGTATACACAATGTATCGGCATCTGTCTATGTCTCACTCATGCATGATCATTTGCACATTCACACCTCTCTATGTCTGTATCACACGAACACCGTCTCCACATTTCCCTTCCACCACAACACACATATGGACACATACACACGTTCTCTCAGTCACACACACAAAATCAGTATTAAAAAAATCTAGGGCGCACCTAAAACGTCCAAATCCAAATAAACATGAACTGGAGCTAAATTCAAATATATGGAAATATTGTAGCGTCAAGAAATTTTCCAGGAAAAAAAAGTTGAGTAATATTCGGGGATTGTTTTCACACACACAAAAAGGTTCAGTGGATGTCCTTCGAGCGCGACACGGTGACGCACCGTTTGATCGACCGCGCGGCCGCGGTTCACGCGCTTGCATAGGATTCCGTATCGTGGCTGTGGTACTAACTAATAAAAGCGCTGCCTAAGTCTAATGTTTATGTGTACTAGTACGGTTTTCTTTTAAGTTTGACCAACCCTATATAAAACTATAGTAAGCTCCCATACGCGCACTCATCAATATGCCGCCGCCACCATTGCGCATGCCGGTGCCTTCCTGCTCCAGCCAACAATTTCTCGCCCATCACCGCCGTGTCGCTGCCATCCATGTGCCATGAAGCCGAAGGCTCGTCCGCTCGCGTCGTCTGCAGTCCCTCCTCGCGATGCTGCCGTGCTGCCAAGCATGCGAGCAGCTGGTGGAGCCGCGTCTATGCACGCAGCGTACGAAGAGGAGGATGAGCGCGTGCTCCAGCACGCCAGCAAGGAGGAACTAGCGTGTCATTGTTGTCTGCCCGCGCAGAGGAGGCGCGCATGGTGGCTGTTGTGGCGGAAGCCGGTCGCACGTGCGTCGAGCCCGCAAACCGGGTGCGGATGCGGAATCTACCTTCGAGACCTTGAATGCCACGTGGACCTGCAATCTGAAGGAGCAATTTAGGTCAGTCGACTCTTGTGGGTCGTTTGATGCAACATGGATGGCTAGAGGGCTTCTTCCACCTCTTCTGTCGTCTTCTTCCTTCGCTCCGTTGAACTTCTTTCACAAATCGACTGACCCAAATTATACTACTAGTACGAACATATTAAGTACAGTAGGAACACGAAGATACGAGCAGTACTACCAACTACAAGAAGAACAGTTGTACATACTAAAGATTTCAAATAACAAGAAAGAACATAAAAATAGTTCTACTGGGGCCTCAGCACAACACACACTTGAAAATAAACTAAGCAACTAGTCTACTTGACATTGCAGTAGAACCAGGATGAGCGAAGGCACTGCCACCTACTCGGAGTCCGAGTCCACGTCCTCAACTTTGTCCTCATCCCTCTTCCTCTTCCTCTTCGCCGACGCTTCTTTGCTTGAACCAGACACTGGGCTCTGCTTCTTCATCCAACCTTTGTAGATATTTAAACAAAGGTAGGCATCCATTGCTGCGTACAGGATATGATCTTCATCTAATGTCTTCGACTCCCATGCATGATGAAACTCGTGATGAGGTTTCTTCAGTTTAGCGTATGAAGGGTCAATCATGGCTGCTGCCAGGGTCAGCATTGAAGGTTGAGAGGAGGACACCAGGCTTGCCTTCTGGAAATCAAAGGGCTGGCCTACAACAAGACCTATCCGACGCAGGACATCCCTGTCGTTCCTAAAGTCTACAGTAATGAATTTCACTCTTTTGTCCTTGAGTAAGTTCTTAAAATCCTGGCACTCAATGTCGGCATGGCATATGTGGTAGACCAAGCAAACATTATGTACGCAAACCTAGATCAGGGCAGGCTTCTTCCTCTCTGCCTCCTTTAGAATCTTCTCTCTTTCTAGGACTGTGGTGTACTCAACATCTAGCCCAGCGACCCACTCATCTATTGAACTGTTGAACATGCGTAGGAAGAGAGCAAGCCATGCTTTCACCGATGCGGATCCACGTGTGTAGATGACGATGAACTCATAGCTGGTGATGGCTCTAACCTGGTACTCAGCGGCGACCATGGAGATTTGGGAGGCCATGGATTTTGGAGGAGAGTTAGGAGAAGTTGAACTGTTGTACCCCGCAAAAAAACTGGGAGCGAACTAATGTGAAAGGACGGGACGACTGGGAGCGAACTGTTGTAAGGTAGAAGATGGGGACGAGTAGGGCGTGCGAATGGCGTGGGGTTGCTGGCTTGCCCGGTGGATAAACGGCTGCAAGCCCCCAAAGAGTTCTTGGACGTAACTTCACTTAATTCCGTCAACCGTCACGCCTCCCACGACCTTCGCCACCCTCGCGTGGTTGCGCCCTTTGAGACTTCGACCGTCTATAAATGAGAAATTTTTTTTGCCTACTCCGCATGCATGATACTCCCTCTGGTCCTTTTTACTCCCGTAAACCATTTGCAAAGTGTTTGACAAAATTTATACTAAAAATATCAATATCTACAATACTGATTATAATTAGTATAAGAACTACGTTTTATAATGAGTGTAAAAATATTGATTTGACATTGTGAATGTTTATACATTTTTCTAAGTTTGGTCAAAGTAGAGGTACATTGACTTCAGACAAAATTTAAATGCACAATGTAGACTAGTTCCTCCGTCCAGGTGCGTGCCATGTCCTATCTTGTCATCACAACAAGGAAAGCTATTAGAGTACTACTACCTCCCTTCTAGTTTAAAGGGCTCGATTCAAAAATTTCACCTACTCTTAGCAAGATAGTAGAGGTGGTGGAATAGTTTTTGAAGTCTGCAAAAGCACTCAACTAACGTTGTCATTCTTCACAAAAAAATGTGTTTACCAATGCATGTATGAACATTAGTTACTCTAACCCCCCTCTCTTCTTTAATTCTTTCCCAAATCAACATGTTTGCTATTCCTCTGTGCATGATACTAGCTAAGATACCACCATTATGGCCAGCCTTAATCATCGCATGCAATAATTTAGTGCACCTTGAAATATGAACATGTGTGGAGCGTGTATGTTTTTAATGACATGAGACTATACCTAGCCCGGCATGCAAGATGACTTATTATGCACCATTCCCCATACCTGCAGGAAGCCCGTTCGTCTCCAAATCTATCCTCTCCATGTGCGGAAACAATATGGCTGCCAGACTCTCCTTCTCCCTATGGCGGTCCCACCATTCCACCCCGTTTGGAAAAAAATTGCATGCATGACTCTCCTCCCCCCACGCTCGTCCAATCCGTTGTGACCAGCAATATTTCCACCCCTTCCCTCCCCTGTAATTTACTCCAACAAATATGCCCACATAGTTGTTACGTTAATCACGCAACATATCTTCCGGGACGCTGCTTCAGTTACTTAACTTCAGGTGCATTGGGTCACTGACATATGGGCCCAACAAGGGTCTGGCCCACATGTCAGTGATGCAACTGGACCTGTAGTTAAGTCAGTGCAGCTCAGTCCATATCTTATGTACGTGTTCCATTGCTTGCTATAAATACTGCGCCTCCCACGGCATTCGGAAGAACGCTCACGTTCATCGCTATCTCCTCCACCTCCCTCTCACGTCGACCACCATGGCATAGCCCCTCCCAAGCCCTAAGCACCCCTTGCTGCACCACCCAGACGGTCACGCATTGCCGTTCCGTTCCTCGCTGCCAATAGTCGAGGAGGACGCGTCGGCGTTCCACTCCTTGCCGCGACGCGTCGAGGTGGACGCGTCGGCGTTCCCAATCTCGCCAGCACGTGCGTCAGAGGACACGTCGGCTCCCCACTACGAGGAGAACACCGTGCTGCCCGTCGAGCCCCCCAGCGTTGAGGAGCTTTGGAAAGAATTGGATGTTGCCATGTGGGAGGCTTTGCCGCCGGCAGAGCACGCCAAAATAGAGGCAGAGAGGAAGGTCGAGGAAGAGAAGCACGCCGCGGGGCAAGCTGCCTGGCAGGTCTATGTCGCGTCCGAGAGAGTCAGGCAATTGGCTCTTTGGCAGAAGGCTCGTGTAAGGGCCGTGAGGGTGGCAGAGGATGCCCGTGCCAAAGCCCTGAGTGCAGTTGGGCCCAAGCGCCTCATCTAAGCTTGGCAGTACGTGGACAGGGTGCACGCTTCCAGCGAGGAGGAGTACCTGCTGGCTCTGGATCACCACACCGCTAATCAGCACCTCGTGAGTTGCGAGGCTGAGGAAGAGGCATTGTGTCGGCGCGTTGGGAAATAGCCGTGCACCAGGGCACTCGTGGCGCGCCGCAAGCGCTCCTGCGAGCGTCGTGGCCTTTAGTAGGGAGTATAATTTAGTTTCGTAAGGTGATCTCATTAGTTTTGGGACGCAAATGATAAATCCCGAACGTTCGGGAATTATAGCGTCATTAATTAAGTATGTAAGAGGGAAAGTTTGGAAACCTTGTGTATCCGTACGCATTTTGTAAGTAGGTGCATACAGCACAAACTTTAGTACTATATACTATCGCACTACACGTCTCTATATATATGCTTGCAGACTGTGCTACTCCCTCCGTCCAGGTGAATAAGTCATCTTTGGTTGTGCACTGCGACCAAGTAGGAGGGAAGACTTTATACACCTAGACGGAGGGAGTACTACTATTACTTATGTACGGGCAAATGCATGTTTTAACATTACGATGCGGTTTTTGTAAAAGTAGCAAAACAACACTAGTCATGCTTGTGAAACGATTCAATGCAAAACAAATGCAAAAATGCTCGTTTGATTGTTTACTTTTAACTTCCTTCTCTGTGGTTATTTCTCTGTCATACTTTGTACGGAGTATCTCACTGGTCGGAAAGGCATGCAAATTCCCAAACCGCTTCCTACACCCTGTATCAAATTTTTTTCCTAACGAGTTGTATTGTGCAACTGGAATTCCAACTTGAGTACTAGTGCTACTACTAGGAGTACCAGGGGCCAGTTTGTTTAGGCTTCTAGATTAGTAGTAATCCCTTTACTACTAGCTTTGTCCTAGTTTATTGGTCCCCATTGTAATCCGTGTCAAATTTTGATCATAAATTTAACTAATGAAATGTTTGTGATGTCACATGCACTAACATTTTATCAGTTAAATCTTTGTCAAAATTTACCACAAATTACAATGGTGACGAATAAACCAGGATGGAGGTACTCCCTCCATTTTTGCATACAAGGCCACTATAAAAAATACATTTTGCATCTATACAAGGCCACCAATAGTAATCGAGACAAATATTAATGATGTTTCGTCATACTAGTAACCCATGGCTTAATTACTAGCATGCATGTAGCGGATGATAATGACAAACTCATCTACTTCCTCTCTCATGGCCACTCAATTTCTTCTAATGTGCATGCACCCTATTAATTAACCAGGTAAACGAGAAAATAAATTGACTTGTAAAGCACACATTGATTTTTATCTTGGTACCTGTAATTTGAGTTTGTGGCCTTGTATAAAAAAATGAAGTGAGTACTAGTAGTAGTTTAGAAGCCCAAATAAATGAGTGAGGCGCCTTAATGTTACTCTCCACTTTGACTAGTCTTATGGGAAAAGCTGGGGAAGAGACGCTTATTTTTTAAGCCGCCAAAAGAACTGGCCCTAGGAGTAGTAGCTAGGGATCGAGTGTGCGAGATGAACCAGAGAAAGTAAATGCAGAGAGATGAAATACAAAAAAGATGGAGGGATGTGATGGTTGCTTTTCCGTTTATTTTACCAGGCCACTTATTACTGGCAGTGGTTCGGTTTTGTGATATGATGGCTTTACTGCCACGCCACGAGCAGGGTGAGACTCCCATGCAGTGCCGCCCTCTACACTTGTACTACATCGGTCGTGGTTTATTAGTCCGCCATTGAATTTGACTAAAGATTTAACTGACAAAATGTTAGTGCATGTCAACAAAAACTATATGTTTGGATTCATATTTGAACATAGTTTTTAATGATATAATTTTAGGTGACATGCATCAGCATTTATCGTACAATATATAATGTTAGTTCAATTTTTGGTCATACTAATCTATAGTAGTAAGGTGCTCGTGCGTTGCACCAAAGAGTGAAATGCATTGATCGGGGAGTTGTTTATTTTGACAAAGGATGTGGGGGTCATCTCATGTGTAAAGGGTATCGATAGGTTTCTTCGGATATTATTTCATCTCTAGAGCTGACAAACATCAGGGTGAAATAGATAAAAAGGTATCTTTTGCAAACAAAAGCGTTCAAATGTTCAACCTGCATCCAAAACTTGTGAAGAAATAACACTTATTGTGCTTTGCAAGAAATGATCTTTAAGAATTAGTTTTTGAGTATCGATTGTTATACATGTTGGCTATAGATGACATGGAACTTTCTTGTAGTCAACCGTTGGCTATACTATTAATTATTAACCATGCCCTTATACACCTAGATGGAGGGATTAAATCAAGATGACTTGGAAGGGGCAGAGGAGATGTAAGAAATGGTTCATAGTAAGTCTTTCACCAGTATTGTAGTAAAGTTCATACATGGAAGATTCTAGACTAAACCATAAATGGATACACTTTTATTCATGTGCGATACTCCAATAGAGCAAGATCATGCATGGAAGTCTCTACATGCTTAAACAGCGGATTACATTGAGCGAAGACTAATGATCAACATTTAACTTGATAATGCATATGTCCAGGTAAACCTCCTTGGAGTCCCCATGCACCGCGTTGGCGGGTAAATAAGACCATGGGTTTTCCAAGTCCACATCAGCGGGAAGGTCCTCGCTCCGAAGAGTCCAAGTCTGTTCGATGTAGCCGGTGTCGCCGCCCACGTGACCCGGAGGGGTAGTAACACTGAGAACGCACCCGTACATTGGCCTCGTGTCAGTGTCAGCGTCTGCGGCGTCGCCCCTGACACACACTACAGAGATGGGGCGGCGGCCTTCGCGGGACTCGCCGGTGCCCACGATCAAGAGGAAGACACTGTCGTCCTCCTCCGAGACTAGCAGGCGGCGGTGATCCTCCAGCGACTCCGGCAGGGTGAACGGGTAGCACATCTCATACTTGATGTTAATCCGCCAAGGGCCAGTAGTGACCGTTGCACGCATCCTTGAGGTGATGCACCATGTCTGCCGGCGAGCCCCAAAACGGCATCGGGCACTCGTAGCAGTAGACAAAGGGCTCCTTGGAGGCATCGACCAGGCCGTCCATGAAACGAGAGTGGCTGTAGGGGACGTTGTGCCAGTTGAATATATGAGCAAGTTACTATGATATTTAATCCGAAAAAGCACAAAATAGATCATGACGGCTGTAACAGAGATGAAACTAATCATGTGGACTAGCATAGTAGTACGATACAGAGTAGAAACATGAATTCTACCATGATTTCAAAAAGGAAGGACAGAAACACATATGGTGCAACTGGAGCAGCACCATTGGCATTGAGGTTGTCGCCCATGTCGTTAAGGAAGAGGTTGCCGAGGTCGGGGAAGAAGTCGCCGTCGGTGAAGTCGCGGCTGCCGGCAGTCGCGAGAGTGCGCTCCCCAAATTTCAATAGAGCCCGCCGAATGGAGCGCAGGAGGGAGTGGTTGTAGGGGACGTTGCAGCCGCCGAATGGAGTGCATGAATAGCACACGCATCAGTAGATGGTGTCCTTACTAGTACTCCCTAGTCTCTATCTACTCTTATAGAAAACTGAGTTGGTGATGATGGTGTGCCTACCATCTTGTAATATAGACCGTCTGATCTATATCTGACGGATAGAAAGCCAACTATGACAATTTTACGAAAGATACCCGCACCTCTCTCCACATTTACAAATAAGGCCTTGCCTCGTTCATCCTTATCTCCCACAACCTCGTGCTCCTCCCTAAGTCTCTATCTCTACTCTTATCTCTATCTCTACTACTCTTCTTTGTTTATTATAACAAATCGAATAGTACTGCGCCATCCGCTGCACGCCCGGCTGAACACGCCTCCTCGCCTCCATCATCACCAACTGAGTCTTTTATAGGAGTAGGAGTAGAGAAAAAACCGAGTTGGTGATGATGGTCTGCCGTGCAATGCACGGGCATCTTGCTTTTTTTGCATATAGTTACAAACACCAAGTAGACACGGTCTTTGACCATTTTACAACTATGTTAGTATCATTGTTTTTTTCTGACGGGATGTTATCATTGTTAGTGGTCAGCCGGTGCAAGTTATTGCCCCGGGTGTTTTAACCTTTTTTAGTAATGATATCTGGCGATAGTTCGGCACGAGCTCAATCCTAGCGAATCCCACATAACCGTCAGATTTCCATCCGACGGTGGCCTGTTTTTAAGCCATACACATGTACTGTAACTGCGTCGCAGGCGTTTGCAACTGCCATGTCTCCCAGCGAACGTTTGCTGGGGATTGGATTTAGCACGATTCGTAGTCGTTCCACACTCGGGCATTGAAGTTTGTAACTATTTTAGATTAGAATATACTACTCCTCCGGTGCTAGTAGTAGAGCAGAGTCCTACTTAACTACTCTACTCAAGCAAGTTAGGGCACAGTATTAGGTACTGTAGGGAGTACCAGTACTTTGATCACTCAAGCAAGTTGTCTGGCATCGATATGACCCTACGCTGCTGGTATGTGTCTCGTAAGTCAAGCGGCATGATGTAGTCGTCATCACCTGTCCACTTCCCGCAGCACATATTCGCTTCTCCATGTTTGTCCGCACATAATCTCTTCCAATCTTCCATCCCCGCTAAGGCGCCTCCCCCCCCCCCTCGTCCGAAATCCTAGCACTAACAATGGCAGAATCGAGCAGCGTCCACCAAAAGAGTGGCTGGAATTCGCTTCCCACAGAGGTAATCAAGCTCGTTGTTTCGCGTGTGGACAATCTCAGTACCATGCTGCTCGCGGCGTGCTCGTCGGGGCTGTACTGTTTACTCAAAACCCTCAGGCTGGAGCTTTTTAAGCCAGCTCCTTGCTTGCTGATGCCGCCTGATCTTCAGAAACAGCATGTCATGCAGCATAATGATCATAGGGTGGCGAGCATCAACCCCCTTGACTGCGATCCGATCCCCGTCACCCTTAACTACATTAACGGTATGTACCGGGTCGGCATGAACACGTCTTGGATGGTGCTTGTCGACGGTTGTGGCAGCTGGATGCTCGTGGACGTCTACACCCGGTGATTGATCCCCCTTCCTTCGATTAACACTGCACTGCTTTGGCATCGCGGCCCAGAATACTCGAAATCTTACAGTAGCCAACATGATACCAAGTTTAATTTGCTCAAGGTTGTAATCTACCAAGTGCCCACAAGATCTGCGAGTTATAAAGACTTCAGGCTAATTGCGTTCTTCAACCGCGGTCTCGCCTATCTTATAGGTCACTACGGTAAGTGGATAAATCTGCACGTCCATCGCAGGATCATACATCCTCCATGGTTCTCTGATGCCATTGAACACAAGGGCTTCATTTACGCTGTCGACTCCTTCTATGGCTGGACATATTGCTGGCCTACTCCAGTCATCGCTATAATCGGCTATTACAGCAGTATGTACTTTCCTACGATATCATGATGGCTTGCTTATATTACTGTCAACATTTACTGGAAAAATATTCATGCTCATAACATGCTGTTCTTAAGATTGACTCCATCAAGAGCCCTTTTTTTGACTCCAACTTGATATGATGTTGTAGGCCGCCTGGTATCCCTACCCTTCCTAATCCCAGAACCTTCAAAGAAAAGCGGCATGGCAGTTGTAGGTGGTTCCTGGCTCGAGCAGATGACGGTGAACGATTGATGATCATTCACATGTACCGGACGTGTTGTTTCGCGGAATACAATCACAGTCACTGCAAGGTCTTTGAGCAGGATCCCAGCTTCTCTGGGCCTTCAGGAATTTTTGACTGGAGGCTGGTAAGTAGCCTTGGTACACGCTCTCTATTTGTCGGACTGAATTATCCGATTAACCAGGAGATAACCGACGGCAAGGATCATGATGGCAGCACTGTTTCGTTCATCACGCAAAACTGTGTGTACACAGCGTACCATGCGTCTCTGCATGCACCATACCCTGATATGTGCTGCCACGCTCTGCGGCCCAAAGTAGGAGAGAGTGTCGCAAGTATCAGAGTTCGACCTGCTGGCTGGAGTTTCCCCCGTTAGGCACCCATCTGGTTCAAGCCGTCAGCCAATCTCCACATCTTAATAAACAGTAACATCTGACTGAGCCAGTTTGTTAGATGCGTACACTTGGTGTAGTAGGATCTTTATTTAGTTTGATGCATACACTTGTTCTTTTATGGTAGCCATTTTGTAATAATGGCTGATGTTTAGTTTGGAAGAGAGAGCTACGTCTTCACTCTCTGGCCTGCTTACTGCTTCTGTTGCACCCCCAACCCTGGTTGTTGCTGCTGCTATTTTCAATGTACAATCAGTAGTATATTTCATTTTTTGGTTGAATAAATGTGTTGTTAGAACGACAAACACAATGTTTTGGAAGTCATTGCACGGTTCGATCCTTAGTGCCCCGTACCGTACGTAACGCATACTATTTTTCATACGTAACACATTTTCCACTTGTTGATAACATGCAGCCCACTGATGAATGCCCAATAGAGGAGCCCATAATTAACTGGAAGGGAGGCTCTCACATGAATCCGGCCCAGGTACATGCTCATGGTCCCCTAAACATAAATAAGTAAATAAATAAATAAAGCTAAATGCTCATGCACCAGTTCCTTAAATTCATGATTTAACAGGAGGATATTATTTCCTATGATAGTGTCGTTACATTCAGTCAATATTATCCTTACGCAAAGATAGCGATCAGTCTTCTTTCTCCCAGCATTTTCTTCCTGCAACCAGCGGACCCATGCAAATCGTAGTCAACGTCGTAAATAGTTCCGGTCCATTTCTATTTTTCAATAAGAATGTCCAACCCAGCGCAGCACATTGGCGACAGCACTTTATCCTCCGCCTTGGTGCGCTCGGCGCCGCCATCCAGCCCTGTCAACATAGTTTTTTTCGAAATGGTCCCTGTCAACATAGTGAATCGGGAGAGAACTGTAGTTGTGAGTATGACAGTATGGATCCACAAGGTCCACTCCCGAACACAAGCAAACGCCTCTTTTACTACTCAGATGCACCCCTCGTTTTTTTCACTCTAATCCACCCTGCTGATATCCGGGACCCACATCATTTTTAACGTATAGTCAATGAACGACAGAATTGCACAACTTTTTTTTGAGTAGTAATTCAGAGGAGCAGGCTATAAACGGGGTTGTGCGGTCTCTGTGGCCCGTCTAACAACATGACCAGCCCAGCAGGTTTTTCTTTGGGAAAATAGGTAGCCCGGTATTTCTTTTTGAAGAATACCCAAGCTAGGCCTATTTGTTTTCTTCGACTTACTAGGCTGCAAATCTTTCAAGACGAGGAGGGATGCATTCCGGCCTGGCCAAAGAGTATGGCCAGTGTCTGTTAAAAGTAATATCAAAGGGGATGAAAATTCCAAAAAAATTATAGCAAATGGGATATTAGTTTCTTTTTTTGTTTTTGTTCTTCACTGATATTTTATAGTATTTCATTGGATTTAACATGACACAGTACTAATTTATTTTTAAATTTGTTTTAGTATGGCTACTAATTTTTGGATTAAGAATATTTTGTTCCCCAGCCAAAACTTGTGAATTTTCAAAATTTCGCACATATTTAGTTAATTTTTCTAACCCTGGTACTGACCAGAAAATGGGCAGCAATTCTATAAATGGAAAACGGGCTGCAATAAATTCCATATAATTAGAAAATGAGTAAAAATTATAAAAATAATAGCAAATGGGTTGTACACGCCACAGATTTCGAGGCTGACTTGTTTACGCAAGGCTTTCTCAGTCAACACACGATTCTAGCAGTAGTGACTGTTGGATGTCCATCCAACGACCGACGTGCTTCTTCAATCTCTGATCTTCCTGCTCCAGCCGCCTAAACTAGCACCGGCGGGACTGCCTGCTCCCTCCTCTTGTGGCCCGCTGTGATGCCGCGCAGGCTTCCTCGGCCCACCCTACTCCCTCCGCTGGCCTGGCCGCATGCAATCAACTACCTCCTTAGTACGCAAAAAAAATGATTCCTCCCACTAACATCTGGGGCGCACCGGTCGGGAGGCTGACCTGTGGGCCTACTAAGTTGACACGTACGCAGGGCTTGTCAACTTAGTCAACAAACGATTGTAGCAGCAGTAACCGTTGGATTTAAATCGAACGGTCATGCTGCTTCTTCAAGTGCTACTCTTCTTGCACCAGCCGCCCAAACCAGTGCCGGCGAGACCGCCTGCTCCTACCTCCAGTGGCCGGCTGTGCTACCGTTGAGGCCTCACTACCCCCTACTACTCCCACCGCTAGACAGGCCCTGCAGCGACGGCAGCCTCACACCGCAGCCGAACCAGTGAACCCTCGTACTCCTCTCCGCGTGGGCATCCACTACCACGTCTTCCCCGGCTCCGCGTCGTCCCGTTCCTAGGCCTTGCCGTCGTCCATCGCCCTTGTGCTCTCAGCATGGCGTGGTCAACGTGGTCATGGAACGACTTCCATTGGACGTGGACTGTACATGGAGAGGCTGACAGCTGGGTCCACGGCTGCACACAAGAAATTCCTCCTTATTACGCGCAAAATAATGATTCCTCCAGCTGACATCTGGGACCCACCGGAAGGGCCTCTGTATTTTGTGAAAAAATGTTCCCCCCGCTGACAGGTCGGACCCACCAGCTATATCTTCGCATGCAAGGAAGTGTCTCCTTATTACGCCCAAAAAAATGAACACCCCCCTGCTAGCTGGAACCCACCATAGTGGGTGGCTGACTTGTGGGCCTACTAAGTAGACGGGGATGGAGGGCTTTGTCAACTTAGTCAATACTCCAGTGACCGTATGATGTCCATCCAACGGCCATAGTGCTTCTTCAACCTCTGGGCTTCTTGCTCCAGCTGCCCAAAGCAGCGCCGGTCGTGCCGTCTGCTCCTACCTCCCATGGTCGGTTGTGCTGCCGCGGAGGCCTCACCGCCCCCATACTACTCCCACCGCTGGCCAAGCGATCCCTCTAATCGCCCACACCCCCTGTTATTCTGCGGCGACGACAACCTACTACTCCCACCGCTGTGCTGCCGCGGAGGCCTCACTGCCCCCTACTACTCCCACCGCTAGACAGGCCCTGCAGTGATGGCAGCCTCACACCGCAGCCGAACCAGTGAACCCTCGTACTCCTCTCCGCGTGGGCATCCACTGCCGCGTCTTCCCCAGCTCTGCGTCGTCCCCTCCCTAGGCCTCGCTATCGTCCACTACCGTGGTGCTCTCGGCACAGCATGGTCAACATGGTCAAGGAACGACTTCCATCGGACGTGGACTGTACGTGGAGAGGCTGACAGCTGGGTCCACGGCCGCAGCAAGGAAGTGCCTCCTTATTACGCAGAAAATAATGATACCTCCACCCGACAGCAGGGACCCACAGGACGGGCCACTATATTTCGCAAAAAAATGTTCCCCCCTGACTACTGGGACCCACCAGCTACATCTTCGCACGCAAGGAAGTGCGTCCGGGCAAAAAAAAACGATTCGCCCCCTGACTGCTGGGACCCACCAGCTACATCTTCGCACGCAAGGAAGTGCCTGACAGTCGGGACCCACCTGGTCGAAGCGTACGTAGTGTTGTCATTCTGGTCGCGAACGTGTACATACATACTGGTGGATGTAGAGGCGCACACGTGTCGTAGTAGAGGCACACGCGTAGCACGTACACGTACGTACAGCGGCCAGTGTGCAAGAAAGAAAATATGGCCACATACGTACATACGGGCGGGGTCTCGAACGCCTTCTCGCACATACGTACGGCCATGGCTCGTGTACATGGCTGGGTCGGAACAGAGAAACAACATCATCGTCGTGTTCATGGGGAGCCAACCGGCTGGGTCAAAACGGAATGCGTCGTCGTGTTCATCGGGAGGGCTTGGACGGAATAGGTGATGGAAACGAGGCCTGGCATACCGCAGAACGGAGGAAACAACCTTGTGTTTGACCGGCCACGTTCGAAACGGGATCCTGTTCATCGGAGGGGTCTGGCGTACCGCAAAACGGAGGAAACGGACTTGTGTTGGACCTCCTACGGTCGAAACAGGGTCCTGTTGATCAGGAGGGGTGTGGCGTACCACAAAATGGAGTAAACGGACTTGTGTTGGAGCGCTACGGTCGAAACAGGGGTCCTGTTCATTGGGAGGGGTGTGGCGTACCACAAAACAGGACTCCACGGGATACTGTTCATCTCCACCGTCGACCTCCTCCAGCCTCCACGGGCTACTGTTCATCCACCGTCGACCTCCTCCAGCCTCCACCTGCGACTGTTCATCCACGAGCTCCTGTTCATCCAGCCTCCACTGCGCGCTACTCCACCGGCTACTGTTAAACCACCCCTCTCCACGGGCTCCTGTTCAACCACCCCTCCACGGGCCACCGTTCATCCACCCCTCCACCGTCTACTGTTCATCCAGCCCTCCACGGGGTCGTCTTGTTCATCCAGCCCTCCACGGGGTCCTGTTCATCCAGTCCAACCGGCTCGATCGATCGGGGTCATGTTCATCCAGAGGCAACGCCACGTGGTCCTATTCATCCACCCCCACCGCTCACTGTTCATCC
>NC_041393.1:164483224-164488092 GCF_002162155.2 Triticum dicoccoides
GATCGGCTTCAGTTAGCAGCAGTAGCGAAGGAATCGCTCGATCGCTCAAGTTCAGTAACGTGTAGCCTGCAGTGCAATCTCTCGGGTTTAGTTAGAGCCCAACACCTCGCTCGGGTTGAGTTATAGCCAACGCCTCGCACACACACGCATATGTGTACGAGAGAAATGCGCATCGCTCGGCCCCCGACCACCCACTGTAACCTGGAATTCGCCGAAATTTTCCTCGCCCTCGCTTCTACCACGGTTTTTTCCGTGATGGACGGCCCAAAGAATGTCATGCAGCTACGTCTCCGGCCCGCCCAGGATGAAAAGCCCATTTTTCTATCATGATTTTTTGGCATAGAAGTAGGAGCCCACCACATCTATGATGATACCGGGTTTTGTGACAATTATCGTCACAGAAGTGTCATAAGTATGAAAGAATTTTTTTTTCGTTCGGCCCAAAATATCACGGATGTGTCTTTTTTTATAGTGGGAGGGGCGGGCTGCCTGCTAGAGGCCGGACCGTACCCAAGCCGCCTTCTGGGAGCGCGTCGTCTTCTGGAGGCCGGCTACGTGGCACCGGCCGGCCCTAGAAGCCGGTCGTGAGACCAGTCGGCTTAAGGGGCTCATCTTGCCCCGATGTCTTGAAATCTCCTTAAGTGTGAGTGAAGCTACCCGGGGTCTATCCCCCCAACACCCGACAAGTTCAAGCCAGATCTGCCCCCGCGCTATGCCAACACCCCCGACCCGGCTGAGTTTCTTCAGCTCTATGAGTTGAGCATCGAGGCGGCAAGTGGTGACCAGAAGGTCATGGAGAACTGGTTCCCCATGGCTCTCAAGGATGGTGCACGCTCGTGGCTCCTGAACCTCCCGATGGGGTCAATCTTCTCCTAGAACGAGCTGCGGGAGTGCTTCATTGCCAACTTCCAAGGCACCCGCGACCGTGCTCTTACAGCTGGCAACTTGCAGCGCTTCAAGCAACAACCTGGTGAGACCTTGCACAAATACATCCAACGCTTCACCAATGTTCGCCTCAAGATCCCCAGGGTGTCGGATGAGGCCATCATCTCAGCATTCACTAAAGGCGTCCAGGACGTCAAGATGAAGGAGGAGCTCGCCATACACAAGGACCTGCTCAGCTCTGGAGATGTTCAATATGGCGACCAGGTGCGCGAGGGTAGAAGAAGGCTGTCTCTCGCTCCTCGAGCTCCCATAAGCTGATCCAGAAGCACTACAAAAAATAAACTTCCGTGATGATACGTGTTTGTCACGGTAGGTCACGTTTTCTGTCATGCATGTACATCCATGACGATTTTAAGACAGAATCAAGATAGTCATACCTGTGTTGTCGTAGAAGTGTTCCATGACATTACCAAAATTATCATCACGGAAGTGGCCACTTCCATGACGATAATTCGCATGTCATGGAAGTGCTTTCATCAAGGGTGACCGACACGTGGCATCCACTGTAACGGAACGCCGTTAAGCTATCGGGTCCGGTTTTGGATCCGATAACCCGTTAACAGCCCCGACCAATGGGGATTTTCCACGTGTAAAATCATCATTGGCTGGAGTAAACACGTGTCATCTCGCCGTTGGGACAGATGTCATCCACTCATTGGACCGAAGGCGCCTAAGATACATCGACACATGGCACGTCCTAACAGAGGCCCATTCCTGTGAAAAGGCTGGCCCGTTTGACTTGGTCAAAAGGTGGCGGGCCGGCCCATGGAAAGCCTATTAACGGCATGTTCGCATATAGCCCATTTATAGCCCGCAAACACAGGGCCTGTTACGGCCTTTCCGAAATAGGCCCAGTAGCATCATCTGAGCCATCCAATATGATTCCAGCCCATTTTAACTTCCGACCCATGTATGGCCCATGACGTCTTTTGCCCCATATGAGGCCCTTTGTAACTCTTGGCCCATTAATGGCTCGTGGTGAAATTGGCCCGTAATCAACAGTGTATCACTTTATACCCATTAACGGGCCATTATTCCATTGGGCCATTTCCAGCCCATGTTATCTTTCGGCCTTCTCTGGGCCCATTTATTCTTGGGCTCATTTCCAACATTCGGTTACTTACGGCCTGTTACTGTCATTTTCTGCTTGTGGGCCAAATTCAGCCCGTTGTTATAGTCGGCCCGTTTGTGGCCTGTTAATACGTTGGGCCGTTTTCATAGCGTCATCAAATACGGCCTATTAACAACGACCCGTTATGGTCGGCCCATGAACGGACGATTCCAACTCTAGACCATTTACGGCCATAATGTGGTCTGTTATTGGCCAATGTTTGGCCGATCGATCGTCCGGCCCATATAAGGCCCATTGATGATACGACCCGTAGAAGGCCCATTGTGTCTACAGCCCGTAGAAGGCCCATTGTTTCTACGGCCCGTAGAAGGCCCATTGTTTCTACGTCCGGTAGGAGGCCCAGTGTCACTACAGTAAATATGTAGCCCATGGTTACTGTGGCCTAGTTTTAAAAAATGGGTTATTGCATCCACTAGCAAACCGCGGAAAAAGAACTGCACTGACTACAAGCAAACAAATAAACAAGACAACAAGGAAATAAATAAGCAAGCAACTTATGCTAGGCTATCACGGCTATTACACATATTACATCCACTGGGCATCAAAGTTCGCCACCAGTGCAAATATAGGGAACAAAGCAGCATATAAACGCCGCAGCAAAACAAGTCCAGAACTGAAACCACTTCAGAAGAGCTTAAGAAACAATATCCTGGGTACCCATAATGCTGGCAAGATGCTTAGCAAGCTTATTAACTTTCTCTTGTTTGGCGCTTAAATCCTCCAGCGCTTGCTGTTGCACAAGAAAGTATGCATCTGAATTCTCCAGGGACTTCCTCAGTCCTTCGGCTTCTTGCCGCAGCACAGCTGACTGATGCCTTTTAGCTTGTAGCTGAGACTGAAGAAACCGAAGTGATTCAGGCAGCGAGTTCGAGGAGCTTGTGCCAGCGGTACTGTCCAGTAACTCGAACACTACATCAACGCATGACTGTGGGGTTTTCTCACTATCTATAAGATTGTTTTTATCACCTTTCTTGGAGACCAACAGGGTTGTCTCACTATCTTGAACCTTATCTGCATTACTTTCTCTACCATTGCATAGTGGGGTGCTCTTCTCCAATATTCTGTTTGCATACTACAAGAGAAACAAGCAGACACACCACGAGTCTAGCTTGTAGTATACGAAACTCATTTTGGTAAACCAGTTCACTAGTAAGGTGGACAGGATAACAACATGAAACAAACATATATCTATTCACTATGGTCACTGTATTGTCCATATCATTCTAGTTTATGTTGCCTAATCAAGATAGAGACACAGCTCAACTCATATATTTTTAAGACACAGCAGCATAAACAGAATATAAGTGTGAGAAATTACACAACATTGGTAGCACTTGTATTGTGCATCACATGAGAACATAACTGTTTATACAACTTAAACTGAAATCAACATAGAGCAAGCAGTTAGAACAACAATCCAGTTAAAGAAATAGGTTTAAAACATACTTGTTGCACCATTGGAGTTTCAATTGGATCCTTCAAATTCGGAAGTAGTTGGTATGAGTAAATACAGTGATGCAACAGCAAAGGAGTATGGACCACAGCTACGAAATCTGACCTAGAACAGTTACTCTTCCACTTTAAATGTGGAGTTTGGGTTAGCTATGGTGGTCTTCGTGCTTTGGGCACTACAGTAGCTTTACAAACTGCTCGTGTGGGGGTACTCTATGGTGGACATGGTGCTTTGTCAACTAGAAGTGGGTTACTATCCGCTGGGGTTGCGGTTAGATGGGTTGTAGCTGGTTCTCTGCCCAACGGTGTAAGTGTGCAATCTGGAAGAGTCTCGATTATGTGTGGTGGGGCTAGTTTATGGGCCAGTACAACCATGGTTCTATCTGCATCGACGGGTAGCACTGTCTTTTGTGAAGAACGGGTTTTTGCTCCCTTAGATACTGCCATCACCCCCTCCAATTCAAATGGCTGATAAACAAGAAAATAAATTGAACGTACAAACATTGTATGATAGACAGATGTGGTAATTCACATATATGTTGTCTAACCAAACAGGACAGCATGACACAATTTCAGATATATGATGCCAGGATAGCATGACATAGTTTCAAATATATGATGGATAACTTAACAGGATATAATGGCATAATTCAACATATGATGAGTACCTAAACAGGATGACATGACAAAACTATATGATGTCTTTCTAAAATAGGTTGGGATGACACATACATGTTGTCTAAGTATACAGGATGGCATGATATAATTGACATAATTGATTCATATACTACGCAGCTGGCACTCGCATGTATGATCACTAAACTAAGCAGATGGAATTCAATATTGTGCATATGATGTCTAAACTAAGCAATGCAAGACACCATATGCATAATATGAGAAATATAAACATTGCAACTTAGAGCATACACCTCAGGTGAGATATAGGACTGGTCATCTGTCTCTGAATCCTCCTTTGAGGAGCTCCCTGTAACCATCAAGATATATGCTTCAACATGTACCATTGCCTGCTCTGAAGACCTTGTTTTCACTCCAGATTTTTCCATAACCGGCTCAAGTGGCTGATACACATGAAGAGTAGTTCAATATACACAGATTGTCGACAAATGGAATATGTAATGAAAAAAAGATGGCATGAGATAATTCACATATATGATGCCTGGCTTCATGGCAGTGCATAATTCACATATATGATAACTGGCTGAAAAACATGGCATTGCATAATGCACATATCTGATATAGAAAGAAAACAGGAGGCATTCCCACAAAGCATGTCTAATCTAAGCAGATGGCATGGCAATGCAAGACACCATATGCATGA
>NC_041393.1:164488296-164500386 GCF_002162155.2 Triticum dicoccoides
GGGGAATACGACTGGTCATCTGTCTCTGAATCCTCCTCCGAGGAGCTATCTGTAACCAACAAGAAATCTGCATCGACAGGTAGCAATGACTGCTCAGAAGACCTTGTTTTCACTCCAAATTTTCCCATGACCGACCCAAATGGCTGATGCATAGGAAGAGTAGATGAATGTATAAACATTGTTGACAAATGGAATACATTATGGAAAAAAATATGGCACGATACAAGTCACATATACGATGACTGGCTAAACATGATTGCATTGCATGATTCACGTATATGATGCCTGGCTAAAGAAGATGGCATTGCATAATTCCCATATACTCCCTCCGTTCATAAATATTTGTCTATTTAGAGATTTCAAATGGACTACCACATACGGATGTATATAGACATATTTTAGAGTGTAGATTCACTCATTTTGTTCCGTATGTAGTCACTTGTTGAAATCTCTAAAAAGACAAATATTTAGGAATGGTGGGAGTATCATATAGAAACCAAACAGGTGGCATTCACACAAAGCAAATCTAAACTAAGCTGATGACATATAAGATGTATAATGTAAGCAATGTGAGGCGCCATATGCATGATATGACCAACATCAGCATGCCAGGTTAGAGCAAACACCTCAGGTGGTAAACAGGCGTTGTCGGCTCCTTCTGAATCCCCATCTAAACAGTTATCTTCCTCTGGAATACAATCTGGAAATGCAAGAGGGGGGCCCACTTCGCCCACCATGGAGCGGCGTCTGCATGACATTATATTCCCACGCAACGGTCTTCTCTTTTTCTCTACATGTTCCGTACGATTGTGTACAATATCTGACATGCATAATAAAAAAATAGTTAGATTTTGTAAGCCTAAGGGGTCCATGCAAAAATCAAGACTGATGGTAGCAAATGAGTGGATGGATCCAAAACTAATGATAGCAGGTAGATTATAGCTTCAGTTTAAAAAGATAGACAATGGATCATCTATTGTTTGTTGCCCACCCAACATGAACCACATAGAATGAACCAAATAGTACACAAATACTATTCATTGTTGCCTCGATATGAGACCCACGGGCATTTCAAAACTAAAGTTTGAACGATAATGTAGTAGGTAATAATAACCGATGTATAACGTAAGCAAACACGAAAGACTGCGACCTCTCTTCCGGAACTATGTAGTCCTCAGGTTCATTTGCTCAGTCGATGATGGTAATGCAGTTGGTATGGCTGCCGGCAACGGGGAAGAAGATCTGAGGTGGCGAAAGAAAGTCTGCAGGGGGGATCTCTGCTGCAGTGAACGCTTCTATCGATGGTGCACCTCAGGTGGGGTGGATGACGGCACGACAGGAGCAAGACATAACACACAGAGTTTTCTTTGACGCTTATCTGAAAATGAAGTAAATATGTAAGTGCTCCTTAGAATTGGAGGATTCTATAAACGCAGGGACAGGAAAAACACAGGAATAGGATAGGAATGCACGTGCAAAACAGAGCATTTGGAAACATAGGATTTCAGTCAACCTGGTTGTTTGGTTCACATGAATTGGAAGAACAGAGAAATGGAGAAATGTGGTCAAATGAAAGTCAAACCACGTGAAAATGAAAAAAATAAGAATCTTATTATGCCAGTAATGCAATTAGTTCTGTTCTTCATGCATATTAATTTGAAAAGGATGTCCAAGTGAATAAAATTCCTACGTTTTTTCTTTGAAAGAGACACCAAAGGAAAAAATCGTCCAGTTTTGCTTTGCTCCACTCCTTCCAACCAAATGCATGAATAGTAGTTCCATAGCAAAGGATCCCTGAGGGATCGACGTGAATGCATAGTAACAAAGTGATGCGACGAGTGTACAACCTCTTTGGCATAGCCTTGTGGACCTTTGCATCATTGGGTTAGACGTGGAGGATGGTGATGCTGGTGTGACTGTCGGAGGCGGGGAAGAAGATCTGAGGCCTCTGGAAATGGCGCTGAGGGTACTGCTCCGCTGTGATGGACGGTTCCATTGTTGGAGCAGCTCCGGTGAGGTGTACGGCGGCGAGGCTGAAGCAGGACAAGACAGACAATGTTAATCTGAAGTGGGACTCTAATATCATATGTAATAGATGATGTAAAATACATCACCAAAAAGTTCTAGATGTAAAACGCATCAGCCGTGCCACGGCCGCTCCAACAGATGTTGTAAGTACTGTTCACTCTGAACTTAACTGAAGAAAATGAACTTTATAGTTGTAACTGAATTTTACTGTCAAAACTGATTGAACTAGTAGCAGAGCATTGTAATAGATGTTTAGGGCGTTCGAGCACTAGTAGCAGTGAAGCAGTGATCTAAATCAGCAAACGCTCGAGCAGGGAACGCACTAGCAGAGAGCAAGTCGTGTAGTAGCACCGCGAGCGAGTGCTAAAGCAGCAACTCTTGTAGCTGCCGAAGGTCATGCAGCAGCAGCGCAAGCAAGAGCAAGAGCAGTGCAGCAGCACAAACGAAAGAAAGAGCAATGCAGCAGGGCGACCGACAGCAAGAACAGTGCCGCAGCGCGAGCGAGAGCCAGAGCAGTTGCAGCTAGTGCCATTGTGGAAATCGCCGCCGAGGAAGCAACGACATGGGGGAGAGACGTCGTGGATGATGTGGCCAGCAACAGCGACGTCGATGGAGACCCACCATGTATGCTCGGTATCGAGAACGGGCAGCCCCGTGAGATCGAATAAAAGATAAAATGCAGCAGTGAGTGCAGAACCTCCTTGGTGGCACCGAGTTGGCCATGGCTTCATCGGAGGAATTGGTGAGGGTGCTGCGTTTCCGGTGGGGCAGGTCAAGACGGCGCTGTGGGGATTGAGGTGGTGCAATAGACGAGGCGAATGTCGGGGCAGCTCGTTGGAGGTGGAGGACGGGGCGGCTGATCTGGCGGGACGACGAGATCGATGACGGATCCTCATCCAATGCGGTGGATGAGAGACGGTGAGCTTTTGCAGTGGACGACATAGTTGGGGAAGAGTCTCCGGCTGGGCGGTGGTCGGGAGGCCGACGGAGGAGCGTGGAGTTTCGGGGGTTTTGGCGGCCTCGGTGTACGAATGGGGGGCGAAGGGGGAGGGGGAGAGCCAAGATTAGGGACGCGCTTGTCCAAAATGTAGGGTAAGTTACCAGCATACCCCCACTGGTTTTGACACCATGACATGGAGCTTCATTTCTGGCTGAGGGGTAGAAGGGGGATTTCGCTTGTCTGGGCTGCGGGACCAATTTTGGATGAGGAGGGAGTTTTCGCGCGCATCGAAATTTCGGGATAACAAGGCGCGGCGCGGGTTGAATAGGCGGGAGTTTCAAACCAGGTGAGACAGAATATACTCGAGCTTGGAAATTTTGGGATAACAAGGTGCAGATTCCTTGTTCGGCAGAACAAACTTAACGTGTAAAAAAACAATTCATACAAGACTCAAGAGAGTCATGTCCCCTTTTACTATATTGCTATAGATGCCATTGTTAAAACTACAAGAAAAATGTAAAAAAAATTGGGAGAACAAGATTACCCTGCACAGTACCAAATCGATTCGCACTTCCCTCAACAACAACAAAAAACATATCAATTCCCACTGAAAGAAAGAGTAATGTCCCTTTTTATATGATTACAAATGCCAGGATCTCGAATTTCAATTTTTGAATCCATGTTATGTTGAATTCGAATATATCGTTAGGTGACCTTGCGGTTTATAATTGATGTAGTCGTACATTTTTATCTTCCATCATATATGAACATTTTACTCCACCATGTGAACATATATATTGTCGTCTACCATATGGACTAAATTTGAATCAATTTTCCTTATTTGAATACGATTGTTGTCAAGTTATACAATAATTTAAATATTATCTTAATAACAAAAGACATGCATATAGCAGTAATCATATTTCACTATGGCCTACATGTACCGTACGATCTCCAATTCAAATATTTGTTTCCATTTTATGTTGAATTCAAATCATAGTACATTATTGGTCTAGGTAGCGAGGTGTTCGGGATAATCTAAACCCTATTTTCATATGTATAATTTTTGGCTGAATTGGGGCAAGTTTTGGTATAAGCTTCTTGCAAAACCAGAGATTCTCTCAACAAGCCTCGTGGTTCCGAGAGGGAACGTGCCACCTTTGTGTGCGAAACAATATACGCTGCCTCCCCCCTGATTTTCTTTACATAGGCAACATAGAACTATATGAGTGCCCTGTTAAATTTTGGAATTATTTCGGGTTCGTTTGGCCTTTTTATACATTAGTTGAGTTTCTGGACTTTTAATGTGCATAATCCAAATATGAATTGCATGCACATGCTCCGGTGCACCAAAGTTGGTTGAAAAATCACATGTGTGTCCTTGGTTGAATTTCTAGGTCCCATGGAAGAAATGGCAATGAAATTCAAACATTTGGGCGTCGTGACTCGACCGAGAACATCGAGAAACTTAGATTTTAAATTCATGTAAGTCCAAAACTTGCCTAGAAATCATGAAACTTGGCATGGTGTCATGTCACTGGACTAACATGTTGTGGTAAAAAATTGGGCCGATTTGGAAGCTCGTGGTTCTAAGAGGGAACATGCCACCTTTGAGTGTGAACCAATATACGCTACCCCCCCTTGAGTTTCTTAACAAAGGCAACATAGAACTACATGAGTGCCCTGTTAAATTTTGGAATTATTGCCGGTTCATTTGTCGTTTTTTATACATTAATTGAGTTCCTAGTCATTTAATGTGCATAAGTCAAATTTGAACTACAAGCACATGCTCTCGTGCACCAAAGTTGGTTGAAAAATCACCTCTATGTCCTTGGGTGAATTTCTAGGTCCCATTCAAGAAATGAGAATAAAATTCAAACATCTGGGCGTCGTGGGTCGGCCGAGAACATTGAGAAACTTGGTTTTAAAATTCTTGTAAATCCAAAACACGCCTGAAAGTCATGAAACTTGGCATGGTGTCATGTCATGGTACTACCATGCTGTGGTAAAAAAATTGGCCGAATAGGAACAGATTTTTTGTATAAGCTCCTTGCATACCAAAGCTTCTCTCAAGAAGGCTCTTGGTTCTGAGAGGGAACGTGCCACCTTTGAGTGCGAAACGATATACGCTGTCCCCCTTGAGTTTATTTACAAAGGCAACATAGAACTACATGAGTGCCCTGTTAAATTTTGGAATTATTCTGGGTTCGTTTCGCCTTTTTTATGCATAAATTGAGTTTTTGGTCATTTAATGTGCATAATTCAAATTTGAACTACAAGCACATGCTCCCATGCACCAAATTTGGTTGAAAAATCACATCTGTGTCCTCGGGTGAATTTCTAGGTCCCATGCAAAAAATGAGAATAAATTTCAAACATCTGGGCATCGTGGCTCGGTCGAGAACATTGAGAAACTTGGTTTTAAAATCATGAAACTTGGCATGGTTACATGTCATGGTAGTACCATGCCGTGGTAAAAAAAATTGGCCAAATAGGAACAAATTTTGGTATAAGCTTCTTGCAAATCGAAGCTTCTCTCAAGAAGGCTCGTGGTTCTGAGAGGGAACGTGTCATCTTTGTGTGCATAATTCAAATTTGAAATGCAAGCACATGCTCCAATGCACCAAAGTTGGTTGAAAAATCACATGTGTGTCCTCGGGTAAATCTCTAGGTTCCATGCAAGAAATGGGAATGAAATTCAAAATTCTGGGTGTCATGGCTGGGCTGGAAACATTGAGAAACTTAGTTTTTTAGTTCCTGTAAATCCAAAACATTCATGAAAATAATGAAACTTGGCTTGGTGCCATGACATGGCACCAACATGCTGTGGTAATTTTGCAGTCTGATTTGCGAAGGCGCACGCATTAACAATCAACAAAGTCATTTTGGAAGAAATGTTGTCACGTTACAATTGGAAACACAAGTATTATTGAAACCGTGGGTGTTCTATTTACAACCATTTACATGAAGCCACATGTCCCCTTTTTTTAATTAGCTAGGAGGCGCCATGCAGGGTAGCTATTTGAGTACGAGAGGCATGCGATCGGACCCCTGCGTGTGCTTATTGGGAGGCGAGCCCTTTCACCTCCATCTGTCGTCCACCTCTCTCCCAAGGTCTCCATTAATGGCGCCCGAGCCTCTATTTAATGGCGTGGCTATGTGTCACTCGACTGAGATTTAAGAGAAAAAAACAAAAAATCTGAAAGCACGGATCTTGATGTAAGATCCAACGGACCTATATAGCATCTACTGCGACTTATAGCAAGACTGATGAATATATAAGGATGATTAATTGTCTTACATAATTAGGAAGATAACTAAAAAAGCCACATGCGGCTAGGCCCTAAATACACAAGGGCAAAAGAAGAAGGAAAACAAGGATCTGGCTCGTTGATCTCTACTTTCTTGATGCGTTGATGCAGGCCGCGGGAACTAGTCTCCGCGGCGAGCGGCGATGAGCTCTTTCATGTCCTCAAGACGCTGCTTGAGAACATTCACGGATTCCTCCACTAGCCTTTGGCGCTCGATGCGGAGCATGTCAGTCTCGTCCATAAGTTTCTTGACGATGACGCCGGTCCTCTTCAATAAGGCACTGGTCTCCTCTTGTTGGTCCGTACTTCGGACGATCTTTGCCCTCAGCGGGTCGCCCTCGGCCTGGAGCCTCTCATTGCCCTCCCTTAGTTGCCGGATGACGCCGGTAGCCTGTTCAAACGAGGCTTTCATGTCATCCTGCAACCTCGCCCAGCCAGAGATCTGATCCATCTGGCTATGGACGATCGCATGCATGCGCCTGTAGGAGTCGTCGCCTGCCCACGAGACATTTTCCCAGGCCGCCGCGGCACGGCGGGACATCTCTGCTGCTTCCGCGACGCGGCCGGACCAGTCTGCTGTATCGACGGTGCGGCGGGACCTCCGTGCTGCTTCAGCAGCGTGGCAGGACCTCTGTGCTTCTACTTCCGCGTGATGGGACATGTCGGCTACTTTCGCAGCGAGGCGGGACATCTCTCATGCTTCTGCTTCCATGCTCGCCTCTCCCTGGTGGCAATCTCTTGACCCAGAACTCACGTTGGCCATGGCAGACACAAGGGAAGGATGCTAAATGACTTGTTTGTTTTTGTGGATGAGGAGTTGAGGAGGAATGTGCAGTCATCTTGGCATAGTAGTATTTATAACCGAGTACTAATACACTCCTAAGTGGGAAACCGTTTAGGTTGTGATCGGTGTGAACAGGTTTACATTTCAATATAGCGTGGTAGTAGTAGTAATTTGGAATGTGGCGAGACACAAGCTCAAAATTTATTGACGGTTCTAGCTTTGAAGTGTGGCACTATTCCCGGATGGCATTACGTGGGCACGTGTTCTCGGCCGTGGTGTAGCATATGCCATGGTAGTTCTTTTTCTACTGTTGTATACGTGCAATAACTGGCACCATCGTATACATATCTTACGGTTAATGGGGTGTTCGACAGGAATAGCCGCGTGGCGAGCTATAGGCTAGTCTTTTTTCAGACGCATTAAACCTATCTCTCAGGACTTCTCGCACGCACCATCATGCCACCCATAAAAACTTGTACTCTGAGTTTAGTACGTAATACAGGAAGAGAATAGGTGCACGCACGCACTCGTCCTCTCACACACGCATCTGTTTTTTCTCGAAAAGGAGGATGATGACCCCCGGCCTCTGCATCTGGGAGTCACACACGCATCTGTAGCTACGAATTGTAGTGTTCTCAACCATTCGATTGGCTCTATCATAGGATTCACGTTGCTCCTTGGCCTTGATATTGAGAAGTTTAAAACACGGAGGCTAAGATGGAGGCATGAGGTTTTGGTTAATGTGCGGGCCGCACACGGCACCAACACGACACGAGCTTCGTCTGCCTGGTGCGCAGTCCGGTGAGTTGTCCAACACAACCAGGCCCTGCTTGGTATCTGCGCATCAACTTATGCGCAGAGAAATTAGGGTCGGAGGGAGTACTACTAGTAGTAGTACTACTTCGCACAAGTATGAGACACTTCGTGAACAAACAAGGATATACTCCCTCCGTTCCAAAATACTACTCTACTTGACTTCCATTTGTCCAAAAATGGATGTACCTATATACTAAAACATGTCTAGATACATCTATATTTTGACAAATGGAAGGCATGTATTGTGGAACGGAGGGAGTGCTTGTCATCAAAATGGATAAAAAGGGACGTATCTAGAACTGAAATACGTCTACATACATCTCCTTTTATCCATTTTGATGACAAGTAGTACTTCTTGCCCAAAGGAACTTTATATCCAACAGACACAAAATATCCGTTGTACTGTTGGAAATTACTGATCTGATGTTGAAGTAATTGCTGCATCGCCACCAAAACCCACCATTTCTTAAGCTAAAGTAGACCGAGGTAATCCCTATATTAGCATATTACTAAGATAAATAGAAGGCACTGTAGAAACATTCAGGACTTGAGCTTGTCAATCTGAATGTGGAGGGACACGAGCTTAGCCCCGGCCAGCAGCTTGGGCGGAACTGTGAAGAAGGTCAGCTCCTGCATGTTGACGTCGCTAGGATCCTTGCTGCTTGTCACCTCCATTTCCACCTTGACGGTGTCGGTCGTGCCTTTGGGCTCCCCCGGCGGGCCGTTCGCCCACAGCTTGGCCACGTAGTGTGGCAGTGGGGATGCCCCCGCTCTGATGCAGACGACCGAGACGACGACAGGCGCGCCGATGTCGAGCACGCCGCCGACCAAGAAAAGCACGCGGCCGTCCTCCTCCGCGAACAGCAAGAGCCGTGGCTCCGACAGTAGCACTTGCAGCTGGAGCACCTTGCCGTACTAGATCCTATGCACGGGCATGGGATGCGCGGTGCTGATATGGTGGTAGAGCACCGGCGGCGGGCCTTCGTAGTCGCGGACGGGCACGGGGCATTTGTGGGGCGCCAGCGGACACACGCTCTGGTGATCAGCGAGCTTGTGGTAAGTGACGTAGAGCCCACAGCCTTCATGTGGGCACTCCACCCTCACTGACGAAAGGACAGCGTCCACCGCCGTGTTCTGCATGTCGAAGCCACCACAGTGCTCGCACTTCTGGCACTGCCGCTGGTTCCCGGGACGCTCGATGCGGCAGTCCGCGTAGGCCAGGTGCCCTCCCTTGCACTGTAGAAATCAATCGAACAGCACATCAATCAAGAAACCAGCACCTTGCTCAATCAGCCGAACAGACGAGGTGTATTCGAACCTCATATACTGGAGGCATCAAGGGGTGCAGGCACAAGGGGCAGTGGTGCACGGTGAGGCCCATCGAGACCTTAGAGAGCTCCATCGTCGGTTCTTGTTCCGTCTGCATGATCTTGCCCTCCTCGTGCACAACCATCTCTCGCTTGGGCCGGGGCATTACAAAGCTTTACCATCACATATTTATACTACTTCAAGGTGCATTAAATCAACACATGCAAGTATCAAAAGGAGAGTCACGGCATGCATTCATGCGTTGTAATTAATGCATCGCTAAATGCAAATTATTGAAATATATCGAGTGCAGTGCTTTGATGTGTCGCGTCAACTCGTACATCAACGAGAAGTTTGATTATCCTCTCCCTCCTTATGATAATCGTTTTCATCAATGAGACATCACATACAAGTTGGTCATTAGACATAATCACAACTACTCATCATCATCAACTCTCATAAACAAATTGTACCTCATAACCTACTACATTCTCTTAGGACCTACTATATTTTCTTGGGTAAAATAGCATAAAACAAGATAGCCCTTGACTCCCCATTATGGAGAATGGAGATTATCCTGTCTCCAATCCTTGCCTTTCGTGCAATGTTGCTTCTAAGAACCTCCTGACGAATGTCCATACATTTCTTCCATTCTTTGATTATCATGTGTTCACCGTTTTTAGAAACCCGGTATGCACAAGTGTGATTCGTAGGACGACCTGGCTGTATGTTCAAAACATTCAAGCGACCATTCTGATACATCAAATGAGGCACACCATTCATCGGGATTTTTTGTTGAAAAACATAGTAATAACTTCGTGGTTAGCAACGTAGTTCAGTTTTAGAAATATGCAAAAGATGCATGGATGTCGTAATAGTAAAAAATCTTACCAAGAAATCTCCATGGAAGTTATCGTTGTTCAACACGTGCACTAGTGACACGTATTCACAATAATTTGGAGGGGTTCGATAAAAGACATTGTAATTCTCAATGTCAGTACAATATGCGACCAGATGATTTTTCTCCTGATAAGTTAACTCAGAGCCATTGGTGTAGTTGGTTCTGTCTACCATCTGCCGCACACTCTTTGAAGCATGAAAATAAGCTATCAATGGAAATAAGCTGCCAACTATTTTGAAATAAACAATTGAAATTACTTAATAACTATGTTTGACTAACTCACATAGTGGAAGAATTGGAAGCGTATCAACAAGAACCCAAATGTCCAAGTTATCTTGGTCGATGTCAGGATCACCAAGATCCATGGTGATAAACATACCCTCTTGAAAATCATACATCTTGCCAAGTGCTTCCCAACCCTAGCAACCAAAATGGGATACGCTCTCAGAATTGTACATATTTACCTGAAAATCCATACCATGGTGGGTCCTTAGGTTAATTTTCTTTGTTTTATTCCTCTCATGATCTTCAAAACCCATCCTCTCCAAGACATAGCGTCTTGCATGGCATGGGATAAGCTAGTCGAATTGTAAAAGACGAAAATTACACACTGAAGTAGTAGAAGTCGAGCTTAATTATGAAAAAAAACACTTAGCTTCGTAGCGTACCGTTTCACAATCGAAGGCCTCCTCGAGCTTAATGCTAAAGCACCGATCGTCGTCCAGGTGAGGCCTGACGCAGAAACCTCGGTTGTTGCCGCACCAGGAGTACTCCCCGGGATCTTCTTCGTCCGACGACATTTCCTATGTTCATAATTCAAAGATTAAACTTGTAAAATTAAATATATGTACTACAAAAACTAAATTAGATCATTATTATTCATCACAGGTTGACTATGGGTCTGTCGGGTCTTTTCTTGAAAACTCTCAACTCACGTGGTGTATATATTCGACCGTCGCCGATGGTAGCTCCTCCTTTCGTTCTCGAGTGCATTACACCAAATTTTCTAGCACATGGGAACGAAGGAGAAGCTACCCCCACGACAACAGTCGGCATTCTTTGTCCTCTCATATATGGTGGATACTCTCCCTCACTGATTCCTCTCTGACATTTGCGACCGTCGGCGATGGTCATTACTCCTCCTTCCCCTAGTGCATAACAAAGGTCTAGCACCCAGAGAAGAAGGTGAAATGACCCCCACGACAATAGTCAGGATTCTTCGACCTCGACAGTCTTAAAGTCAACCCTTATTATCGTTTAATTATCTTTCTAGAAAATCCAAGCCACTCGATATTTCCTACATATTCTAGCACAAGTCATGCCAAAATTCATGGAAAATTCCAGCATGACCTTTGCTAAAACAGGACATATCGAGCACCTGAAATTTGCCGGAACGGAAATTAATCAACACTCCGGCAAAACATAGGCCACTCGGATATACATGTTTTTATTTACATAGGCCTATTTGTGCAACACAAGATATACATGTTTTTATCTACATCATATCTTATAGGACTAATATCGGTGACGGGGACGATGGCGGGGATGATGGAGGGGCTCCTTGATTTCTGCAGAAACAAAAACCCTATAAGTTATCACTAATACATCCCAAATAGTATCATACATATAACATCAATAATTGCTTAAACTAAAAAACAACAACAAATGTGACATGTTCAACTAGTTCTATTAATTCAACTAGTTCTTACTAAAAATAAACTTACTATAAATAGAAATAAACTAGTTCTTTCTAAAAATAAACTAGTTCAACTAGTTATATTTATTTTCTTACTAAAAATACATTAGTTCTATTAATTCAACTAGTTCTTACTAAAACCAAACTAGTTCAACTAGTTTATTAATTTACTTACTAACTATTTTAAACACTTGCTAGAAAAAATAAAAAAACTGTATTATACAATAGTAAAAAACAGAAGAAAAAAAGATGGAGGGAGGAGGAAGAAGGAGAGAGGAGGAGGGTGAGGAGGCCGGTGGGATCGGC
>NC_041393.1:164500648-164503810 GCF_002162155.2 Triticum dicoccoides
GGGGGAGGGGGCGGCCGGAGGAGGAGGAGGGAGGGGGCGGCCAGAGAAGGAGGAGGAAGGGGCGGTGGGAGGAGGGCAGCCGGAGGTGGATGGGGAAGGAGGGAGTACCTCGGGGAGGAGC
The DNA here is from genome assembly GCF_002162155.2 of Triticum dicoccoides. Taxonomy (NCBI): domain Eukaryota; kingdom Viridiplantae; phylum Streptophyta; class Magnoliopsida; order Poales; family Poaceae; genus Triticum; species Triticum dicoccoides. The sequence goes on from NC_041393.1 coordinate 164,500,770, forward strand.
AGCGCGGCGGCGGCGGACGACGGGTTCGGCACGGTCGTGCGAGAGCGAGTGAGATGGAGAGAGTGAGTGAGAGGGAACTGCACCGCGCACTCTAGGATAAGGTAAGTAAGTAGTAGCGCATTTCAGAGAAAAGCGCTACTGCTAAGAGACGTAGAAGTAGCGCTGGCGGGGCTGACGCGCTACTGCTAAGTGTGTCTAGCCAACTGCGCTCAGTCCAAGTGTAGCAGCAGCATTCTTTGGCAGAACGCGCTACTGCTAAAGTAGTAGCAGTAGCGCGGTTTATTTAAAATCGCTACTACTAAGTAGCAGTGGCGCCCTGTTTTGTCCAATGCTACTGCTAAGATGTTGTGTATAAGGTTTTCCCTAGTAGTGATGCGACAGTTCCATCGGTGTCAGGATGGCCAGAAGCGTACTGTAGTACTCCATCATTGTTCAATTTCCCAAAGAGGCGAAGAGCCAAGCGCAGCCCAGACGCTCGTGTGGTAGTTTCATGTGTAGAGTAGTCTAGGATAGCGTGTATCGTGCGTGTAAGCTTAAAATCATTGGGGTCGGCTCCATGCTATGTGGCCATCTCAAAGTTTAAAAAAAATAGTCTTCTGGCCCTACATTTCACCCTGGTGATTGTAGTTTGCACGCTCATCTGGTCAAGACAGGAATATGTATTTTAATTTGTGATAGGTAAATGTTAGAGGTTGCAGAAAATATATTGTACACTGCGGGTCTTTCAGCCAAGTTTAGAGGCAAGCATGTCGGGCCAGTGCTATGATGTGTCGCGTCAACTCGTACAACGAGGAGAAGCTTGATTTTACTACTACACTCCTTCTGCCTCTCCCATGCGCGTGGTTGCTCGCAAACGAGGACATGCTTTTGCTTATAGTACTACAACAAGCTATCCCTCCCGCTCGCGGTGGACTGACATGTAGCAGTGGATTCGACACTGTAGAAGCAGTAGTAGTAACATCATTGTTCGTCTTCTCGAAGAGGCGAAGAGCCAAGCACAACCCGAACGTGGCAGTTGCGAACATTGGAGCACGCATATAGCCAGGCTCTTGCATGAGACAAAATTGCTGTGTGAGCCCACTATTGTACTAGTACGTATTACTACTTGCTAGTATAGCCTTGTAAACCAGAAATGAGTATTTACCTTTCTAGAGATTTCAACAAGTGACTAGACTACACCATGACGGAGTACATATGGAGCAAAATGAGTGAATCTGCACCGTAAATAAATACGTAGTTCTCTCGTTTTCCTCTCCGAGGTGCACAATATTGAGTATACTGACTAGTCTCTTTTTGACATGCATTTACGGGTTTTTTTGACACAGTACAGACGCAAGCGCTCATATACACGCGCATACACTCACCCCTATGAACGCACACACACACGGCACTATCATCTTGGAATTTACGAAGTCACCATAGGCACCTCGTCGTCGACGAGAACGTCTCCTGACACGCGATAGACGTGAGTGGCAGTCGCCTCCATAGGTGCTTGAATGCCAAGGAGGGAGAGGTAGCGGTTCTCGAGACGTTGAACAGTCAATGATGCATCCTCAATTACATGAAGAGGGAATTAATTGGAGAAGCATAATAGAGCCAGCACGATGTGAATGCAACAGAGTTTGGACTCTCATATAAAGGCATCCCACCTCTCCAATCCATCTACTCCTAAGTCTCTGCGCAACACCGCTCACTCCAATCCAAGACCAAGTGACCAGAAGCCACAAGCACCTATGGAGCTGATGGACGCGAGCAGCAGTCACCTGTGCCAAATCATCCAAGGAGCCGACCTACGGACCCACACCACGCAGCGTTTCCAGACAGTGTTGGCGACCTCCGGCATCGTAGCCCTCGCCGACGCCGGCTTCGCCTCTTGCATGGACGACATGATGGTCAACTTCATCCGCAAGTTCACCGTCGTCAAGAAGCGCGCGGACGACCTTGCCGTACTGCTCAGCCCGCGCGCCTAGGCTCCTCATTGCCTGCCACCCTCATCGGCCTCCATGGTGATGAACTCTTTCAAGCCCTGGTGGCCCTGCAGGTGCCAGAGGTCGCGACGAAGAATGTGCACCTCGAGGCCACGCTCGCCGCGTAGCGCCTTGCCATGCAAGAAACCGTCGACCTGCACATCCACGTCTACGAGGAAATCGTCTACATAGGCCACTACAAGGCAAGCGAGCACAAAAATACGTTGGCCTTCTTCCAGTTGCTGGAATCTTTGGACGCCATTGTTCAGAAGCACATCGACCTGGCCACGAAAGCCGCTGCTACTTAGGCGCCGTTCGGTGGGCCGGCGCCCTGAGTCGAGGAGGTGGACGTCGTCGATGGATGCATCTCTTCTTCTTGCCTCTGGTAACCAGCACTGCATCGCCTTGTGGCCTTAATGTTTTATTAGTATAGTACTCCCTCCGTTCCCAAATATAAGTCTTTCTAAAGATCCCAGCAAGTGACTACTACATACGGAGCAAATGAGTGAATCTACACTCTAAACTATGTCTATATACATCTGTATGTTGTATTCCATTTGAAATAGTATCTAAAAAGGCTTATATTTAGGAACGGAGGGAGTATATGGAATTTTTATTCTAGTCGTAACGTTTTCACTGTGAGGTGGGGCCGCACTTGAGCAAACCCACCCCGCCCACCGGGTGTTGGCCGAGTTTAGAATTAGAAGAGAGAAACGAGGGAGGAGAGCTAGCTGTAGCACGGACACTGTTGTCAGATGGGACTCATGTTGATAGAATAGGAGTACTGAGCACTCGTACCTTTTTTTGAGGGAAAAGTTAGTCGTCTGTCTAGTACCACTGGTTGGGTGCATGCGACCTATAGCTGTCATCACTTTAGGTCTCCTTTTCGAACCGCAGCTACGCTTCACAGTACATATTTTTCCACGCATTTATCCTTCTATATGTACTCCTAGGCTATTTACACGTGGTCCCATTCGCCGACATGTGGGACATAGAGCATCTGGGTCGTAGTGCATGCACGACTCGGAGCATATGCCGGGGTACTTTATATTTTAGACCTCGCGAATTACATGC
>NC_041393.1:164504210-164617133 GCF_002162155.2 Triticum dicoccoides
AGAAGAACAGATAAATGAATGAATTACAACATGAAACCGGATTATTTTCGAAGAAACCGGAGCATGTTCATTAAATTTTGGACATAACACGTTTATAAAAAATGACCGGACCTAAACCAGTCTAAGGGCCTCTTTGATTTTTCCCGCAAAGAAGGGCCTCTTTGATTCGCAGGATACTGAAAACACAGGAATGGGGAAAGTATGATGGCAATGAACCGAGACGAGGAGAACTCTAACTCGGTTAGAGGTTAGAGTTAGATTCTAACCTGAACTAACTCTAAACCAATGAGGTGTATGGATGGCAGGGTTAGATTGAGAATAAATGCTCTTTCTCAATCATTTGACTACTTTAGACCCTATTTCCTGCCGGATTTGGTGTGGCCGGCTCTTGTGTGGCCTCCTCCCTCTCACAATTGACATAAACGATCCATCTTTACAAATCAAGCATGCAAAATATGATAATTTTTACTTTGTCCATACAAATGAGATATCCCACTTAAACATATAAGTCGTCAATCAAGCTTCACAAAACAAACACTCCATGAAACAAAGCATGAGCTCACTCATCACGGAAGTCATTCACGATAGGGAGGGAGCCCGGAGCCCCTCACGCACCGAGGGAGGATCTCGCCATCGTTGCTCTGGAGGAAGGCTCTGCAGAGCCCAAGCCCCGGGAACCCCTCCGACGCCGGCCCTTGAGTGTTGAGGTCGACACCGGCATGGGTAGTAGGGCCGCTTGCCGCCGACTGGGAACTTAATCTTTGGGCCTCTAGAAATAATGCAAGCCTGAAACTAAAATACCTAGAAAGGTGAACTGAATCTTTGGGCCTCTACAAATAATGCAAGCCTGAAACTGAAATACCTAGAAAGGTGAACTAAATCTTTGGGCCTCTAGAAATAATGCAAGCATGAAACTGAAATACCTAAAAAGGTGAACTGAATCTTTGGACCTCTAGAAAGATTTATTACCTCCTCAAGTAGCATCAAACAATTCCATGCATGCACCACAAATCTATACCAAGTTTGATCAGGATCTACTTTTCCAAATCAGAATTAGCGCTAGAGCGAGCAAGATCAATGATATGGCTGTGAGACAGAGAAGGAATGAACAAACTCACCCCTCTCGCAACCTCCCTGGTAGATGCACCGCCGCCGCGCATGACAGAGGGAGAAAAATGACCGGTGAAGGGGGAGCGGGGCGACCTTCGAAGGCCGGAGGGAGAGGGCGGCCGGAGTAGGGCGGCGGAGGCCGGAAGGAGAGGGCGGCCGGAGGAGCGAGAGGGCGAGCGGCGCTTGGGCGGGCGGCCGTATGGAGAACAGAGAGGAGTCATGCGAGAGGGGGGGGGAGCGATCTGGTGCGGGCAGGGGAGATTTTTTTGGTTCTCTTTTACTGGGCCCGAGGATAACTAACCGAATTAGAACCTCTCCACCGGGCTAGTTTTTTAGCTGGGTTAGAGCAAACTAGCTTAAACTAACCCCTCCTGTTTTGATAATTTGAGGCTATTTCAACCCAAACTAGCTCTAACTCAGGGATCCAAACAAAGAGGAGTGGTATTGTACATGCTACAGTGTGGACCGTAGCACATTGTTTTTATGGCCATATCACCACATTGTTTTCTACTACTGGTTCACTCGGCCTGAGTAGTAGTAGTATATACCGCATCATTCTTTGCTCCTTCTTACTACTACGTACTTCGTCGGCATGTGGGAGAGCCAGCATCTGGATTGACATGTCATGCACCAGATTAGAGTGCAGAACGGAAGGGGGGCATCACCCCGGTCGGAGCGCTAGTAATTCATGACTATAGTGAGTGGTCATATCACAAGTCTTTCCAGCAGTAACGCGCCGTCAAATCGCACAGCCCAACCTTTCCAGCTGTATGTTTGAGAATCTGCCACTCGCTCACCCTCCTCGTCTCCCTGTCAAACAGCCTACCCGAAAATTGCCGTGCGTACTGCCTGGGAAAAGCCCCGCCCTCAACTTTTAACTGCGAAAAATAGTTCGAGCTTGTTCGTTCTATATAAATACTTACTGTATGTTTATTCACCCGTGGGGTTGTTCAATGAATGGAGGGGCAGGGAGCACAAGTGAACAATACTAGTACTACTAGTAGTAAGTAGGAGTCGTACAGTAGTCACCTTAATTAGAGAGTTTCTTTTATTTAATGCCACGTACACAAATTGAAACGCTTGTTGTGGAGAGAAAAAGATAATCACTCCACTATATATGTACGTAGGGGCCTGAGTGCTTGCTTTACTAGGGTTGCTCTCTTCATTCTCTCATCCTCTCCAGATCTAAACAAGATAGCGGTAGCAACATTTTCCCTCTGCTCACCTCTAGTCATAGATCTGGCCGATCCCTTCTACCGATGTGTGTAGAGGACTAAAAGGTGCATCATTCAAGTGGTCATCGCCGCTGAGGGAGGAAACCCACAGCTGCCGGCGGGGCCCGATCCTCTGCCCGTGACGTTCTCTCCGACACATCGCCGGCTCGGGAGGTCCTCCGACCCTTTTTCCTCCCTGCTGTATTGTGCGCAGACCGGTCTTGTCGCCGCCGACATCCTGATGAACCTCAGGTACAAGTTCTTCGAAAGAGGCCTTGCTCTACTGCCCCAGCTCCCAACGTGTCTGCATGTGCATCTTTTTCTACTTCCATCAGCTCTTCCAAATCCACCTAAATTTTTAGTATCATTAGAGGTAAAGCTACTTCATGCATTCAAATATAGGACTTGGTTCAAACAACGAAGAAAGGGGGGAAAGTCGTAGCATGAATCTAGGACTTGATTCAAAGAGGAAATAACAGGGGGAAAGTAGTAGAGACTGGGGACCCAACCGGTCTCTTGGTTGAAAAGGGAAATAATGGGAAAACTTGGTACAAACTGGATAAGGAACAGATCTATTATTGGTTGAAAAATGGACAGAAAGTGGCGGCTGGTGGACAAGTCAACAGAGTATGTCGAGGATTAGATTTCCTGCCCTCACATAGTAAAAGGTCTCCAGGATTAGATTTGCTGCCCTCACATAGTAAAAGGTCTCCAGGATTAGATTTGCTGCCCTCACATAGTAAAAGGTCTCCAGGATTAGATTTTCTGCCCTCACAAAGTAAAAGTTCTCCAGGATTAGATTTGCTGCCCTCACAGAGCATGAACAAACTCGGCATCACCACTTTATGCCTCTTTGTAGGTACATTGTGCTGATGCGTCCACTGTCGCATGTCCTTATACCAACCTTTTGCTGTTGTTAATGTAAGGGCGCATGTAAAATGAAGCGATCACACTATTACCTTAAGGACATGTCTAACCAGTGTTATTGTTAATCTAATGCCTCTAGTGATATGATGCAATTAAACTGTGTTAACAAATGGTACTCCTACTATTTTCCCAAGTATGATAAGTAAGTTGCTTCTTTACGCTGCTGAGTGACCTGGTGTCCCCATGGTCCCATGCCCTTAAACCAAATCTTTAGCTGTTGTTGATTTACTGTATCTGGTAAACAAGCAATGCCACAATTGAAGTAATCCCATATTTGATGAATGTCATAGTTGATCGTAATGCTTCCAGTAACATGAAGCATTACTGACGTTTTAAAATTTCTACTGCCCTTGCGTGATTGCCATGAACATAATTAAGATGCTTCTTTTCATTTCGTGTATGTTTCGTATATTCTTATTGACCAGCAACTATTTACTTTCTATCTTTTTGTGCAGATAGGGATATCCATTTCACCATGTTGCTATTGTGACCTTTTGGTGAACTGCACAAAACACTTTTTTTGGAATGAGTGTCTTGTGCAGTTCAACTAAAATGTCACGTGGGCAACATCTCTCAATTTTGGTGGTATAGCACAAAATGGTGACTGTAGTTCCCAAAATCTCTGTCAAATTATGTTGGTAATCTCGTGCAACATTTTATTAGCCTTTGCAAGATCAGTCGTCACTGTCACCACAATGGCACTTTATTTTAGTGGAACTGCACAAAAGGATAAGCAAATTATAGTTGCACCTTACATGAGCAGGACAACCAACCTTAATGTTGCTCAATTTTAGTGCAACTACTAAAGAAGAACCTGCCAGCTCACGAGAGGAAGTACTTCTTGCTAGATGAATGATGCAATCTTTGCTTCATTTCAGGTGAACTACAGAAAAAGGCACATGAATTGAATCATGGAGCTGGAGGATGACCTCATCCGAGTGGAGTTGCAGGTTCACCAGATCGAGTCGTGGAGGCATAGGGCCCCTCACACCGGTCAGTATTGTCCTTTATCAACATGATTGTGCTTTGTCATGATGTGCCAACGTTGTATTTTTTAAATAAAGCTATTCTATCGCAATATTTTCTCGTTTTGGAAATAAAGTTTGCTTCAACTAGTGCCACTATTATAGTAATCTCAAGGAATGCGTCAAAGATTGACGCATCGGGAACATAGATAGAATTGGTTGCCAAAATAAAAGGCTAATGTTTGTACAACCATCTCTACGGCTGCTAGAGTCCTAAACCCATGCTCTTTCTTATCTGTGCAAACAGGAATACTCTACTACAGATGTTGTAATGATCAAGAGCATTTGCCAAGTTCTTGGGTTGTATGACATGGCTAGCCAAGATGGATTTAATCCCGATATTCACTTTATCAAAAGGCTCTAATGGGTAGGTTCTGAATCTTGCAAGCTGGGAATCATTGAGATGTGTAGGCATCTTTGTTCTACTTATTATTTGAATCTTATTTGTTGGTTCTGAATCTTGGAAGCTGGGAATCAATGAGATGTGTAGGCATCTTTGTTGTACTTATTATTTGAATCTTATTTGTTGGTTCTGAATCTTGCAAGGTGGGAAACACAGCATGATGATGCAGAGGACAACAACCATAACAAACTGTTCAAACTTGGTAGTATTGTCTGTGTGAAAGTGCGGCAAATGTGCTGATCATGGGCGTCCTGAGAATAATAATTCTAATTGTTGTGCATGTTGATCCTGTAGCACTAATAGAACAAGCCAATGCATTTCTTGTTTTAAGAATACATTTTAATTAAAGCTAATTAAATTTAAGTAAACTGACCACTAACACTTGTTATTACAGTACCAATACAGACTCGCTCGTGAACCGACGTGTGTGTCTGGAATAGGTTTATTAATGGAGGCATTTGAATGCAGCGAGGATGCATATTCTGTTGGGCATGCAGTGGGTGAGGGAGGGGTCGTAACAATTGTCGCCTATACACACTCAGTTTACTGTTGAATCCAGTTCCCCAAGAGCTGAAAAACTAACTGCTGCTGCCGCCTACTCACTCGTTCACTTGAAGAAACTCCAATGGTGATCCGAGGGGTGAGCCTGCTGGATATGGACTTCAGCAAGGAGTTCACCTTTGAGTTCTCCGTTCAGTCCCATGGCGGCACCAAGTTGAATGTGATGTACACCAACGATCCGGACTCAGTGAAGCTCCGCCTCGCCGAGTTCAAGCAGTATCTACAGGACGAGAAAGCACAAGGTCACAGGACTAGACCTTGTGCCCATCCATTCGTCTCCTGACAGGGACCAGCGGATCGCGGTTGCCCAGGTATGCGTGCGGGACGAGGTTCTCGTCTACCACTTCTGTAGGGCCATCAGAGGTTCTGGAGCATTCACCCGTTTCATCGGCAGCGCCGACTGCAACTTCGCTACGGTGAGAAGAACGCGACGATTTGGCCATCTGGTGCAGCAAGCTTGTCGACATCTAGAAGCAATACAAGATCATCGGCAATGGGCAGGAGAAGGACTCCGTGGTTGACCTCGCTGAGACCATCATCAACCCTTGCTACACCAACAAGAAAGAAGACAACGATACCAAGGAGCTCCACCGGCCACCCTGCATCCGTACAAGTCAACCCTCGTACTACCCTCCGCATGCATCTTCCCCCGCTCCAGCTCATTCAGTCCACGGTCTCGACATCATCCTCCACCTTGGTGTTGTCGCCGTGGTGCCACCGTTTGTGGTTCCCAACATGGTCAGCAAAATAAGAGGAATCGGGAGACAACTGTTCATCGAGATGCTAACAGTCCCGGGCCCACCAGGTCCATGGCCTAGGTTTTGTTGTTTAACATGGGTAGCCCATGAGGACGGGCCACCGACTCGTTGGCTGGGCAGCTTGAGGTTGCTGCCGGCCCACCCGAGTTCAAGTCCCGGCTTGTATGTGTGGTGCTCACGGAGTTTCTCCTATAAAAAATGCCAACGAGGGTTATCCCTTGGGTTTGTATCATTTTTTTAAACATGGGCAACCCACGACATGTTTCAACGTTTTTTGGATCTACCGGCCTCTGGGCCTCCCAACCTAGCTTGTGTATAACATCAGCAGCCCAAGTTATGTTTGTTTTTTCAAGACGACACACAGCTCAGTTCTTTTTTTCTATAAGAATGCAAAACTGAACCTATGTTTCCCCTTCAATAATATACGATTAATGAAAACAAAAATAAAGGAAGTGGGAAGGTCTACAAAATAAGATATATATATATATAGAGAGAGAGAGAAACAACATAAGGTTCCATTAAACCCGTCGTTCATCCAACCATTTTATAGACCTTCCCACTTCCTTTATTTTTTGTTTTCATTAATCCTATATCTGAATTTTCTTCCTCTTTCTTTTTCGATGTAAACTGAGTTTTCTCTCAGTACATTTCCCTAGAACCAACTCAAATGTCCCACGTCTAGCCTAATACCCCACGTCATATTAACTCATCAAATTAAAATGATATTTTATTTCGTAAACTGAAAGTTCTTACAAAATAATAATAATAATTGTTTATATATAACTTGGCAAGTTAACTTCTAGTGATTGCGTACATAAGCTTACAAAGATTTTACTGACCAATGCAGTAATACACGTGCAATCATGTGTTTATGTTTTTATAACATTTCTCCGTCCAGCCCAACATGATATTTTTCACCCAGCCCAGCAAGTTGCGGATTTCGAGAAAAATGCAAATGGGCTTTAAATTCTACCATATATAAACGGGCTGCATAGATGCTACATCATTGTTTCACCCAGCCCACCAAATGTACTAAAAAACAAATGGATTGGCTGACATGTGGGCCAGTAGGTCGAAGCCTAAGCAAGGCGTTAGATTTACATCCAACGGCCGGCATTCTTCTTCAATCTCTCGTCTTCTTCGCCCAGCGCTGTCGGGACTGCCTGCTCTAGCCTCCGGCACCTAGCGGCGTTGTTTTGCGCGCCTTGCAGCGAAACGCTACCCCGCCGATGGCCAGGCCATCCCTCCAATCCGCACTTCCTGTTATTCTCCGCCGAGTGTAGGCCCACCCCGCACACTATAAGAAATATGTCAACTAGTGACCTTCTGTCAGTGACCCTGGAAGAATTGTTATAGATCTATGACCATTTGAGACCAATTGGTCAAAAGCTGTTCAGGGGGCTCCAAACCATAAACCACTGCGACCATTTTGGTAAGAAAGGTCGTAATTTCCTTGCACAAAATGGTCATAAAGCAAACAGCGCTGGTCCGCTGTCTTATTTCTAGTTGTTAACGACCAATAGAGATGGTCATAGCCTTGAAAATTGTGGTGGGTTGTGATGACTAGGCGCCATCTCATCAGTTTTGCCTATGTGTCATGACCATGTGTTAATTTTTGCCCTAGGTTGTGAAGCAACCTATATTTCTGTTATTCCAAAAATTCCCAAAAAATTGTCATAAATTGTTTGGATCATATCTTCATCAAATATGCCAAAAACCTTCCTTGCCTAGTTCAAAAATAATTCAACAATATTCATTTTTCTATTCTGTTCATAGCAGCACTTTGTGAAGGTAGTGTTATTTATATATTCTTGATTTCCCTAAAAATTTGTGAAGTCATTCTTCTTAGTATATGATCATCCTCAGCCAAAACTCACGCCCATTGGCCATGTGCATTTCCCTTACCGCTAATCAAACACTTGGCTGCTAATTCATCTTTGAGCATAGTTCGGTCTCCTCATGAGAATCTTATGTTGTAATTTTCTTCCTAGCACCTACCTGGGGAGTGCCCAACCCACTAGACATGCCTAGGCCACCCAAAACGCATTGCAACGCCACGGTCACGCGGTGACCACGCGGCGGGCATGCGAGCTTATGCGCTCTAGAGTTGGGGCCCTCGGCCACCATCCAAACCTCAATGTCTCGCCATCAAACCATGTACTTTTTATTAAATATATACTTATTTACCTATAAATGATTTTTGGAAAAAATAAAGACCAAACTATGAGGCAGCTACAGTTCAAGTTTGACTAGCTTCGTGCTGAATCGGCGAGAATTTGTCTTTTTCACCAGAGGTGGATCAAAACTTTTGACACCCAACCATTTTGTCAACTATGCATTAAATATGGCCTGGTATTTTATAAAATTGATTAGGTCCAATTTTGCAACAAATATATGGTAGGTCCTTCACAAAAAAACTCATTTCGGGCACTCGAAAAATGGAAAATGTATTTTCCATGAAAAAAAATGAAAACTCCCTTCGGCATTATTGTTTGGAATTCCAAGATGCACCCTTGTGCACAATATGAGATCATTTGAACAAACTATGCCATGAATTTGGCCATAAGATTGATCATTTGGCTTGAAAGCCATGAATATTCACGCATGATAGCTCATTTCTGAGAACACTTTTTTAAAATAATTTCCGTATTACAAGTTTATTATTTTTCCTGGAAACTTGGTCACATATAATGACACAATGCGAAGGTTTTCCAATTTTTTGATGTTTTTTTAATTTTTTATGCCCGTTTCAAAATGCGGTCAAAACGGCGGGCTTGACCGTTCCTAGCTAGTGGTTGATTCTTGGATTTTTTTTTGTGTTTGTCTGATTAAATAGATACTTATGTACCTATAAATGATTTTTGAAAAAAATTAAAAGCAAACTATGAGGCAGCCGTAGTTCAAATTTGACCCGCTTCCAACTAAATCGGTAGAAATTTGTCTTTTTCACAAGAGGTGGATAAAAGCTTTTCAAACCCAACCATTTGGTCAATTGTGCATTAAATATGTCCTAGTATTTTAGAAAATTTATTTGGTACAATTTTACAACAAATATTTGGTAGGTCGTTCACAAAAAAACTCATCTTGGGCACTCAAAAAATGGGAAATGAATTTTTCGTCCAAAGAAAATGAAAACTTCCTTAGGCAACATTGTTTGTCATTCCAATATGCAGCCTCGTGCACAATATGAGATCATTTGAACAAACTATGTCATGAATGTGGCCCTAAGATTGATAATTTGGCTTGAAAGCCATGAATCTTCACACTTGATAGCTCGTTTCCGAGAACACTTCTTTAAAAAAATTGCCTTATTACAAGTTTATAATTTTTCCTGGTAACTTGGTCACATATAATGACGCAATGCGAAGGTTTTCTATTTTTTTGATTTTTTTTGAATTTTTTTGCCCATTTCAAAATGCAGTCAAAACGGCGGGAATGACCGTTCCAGTTAGTGGTTGAATCTTGGAATTTTTTTGGTGTTTCTCTGATTAAATAGATACTTATGTACCTATAAATGATTTTTGGAAAAAATAAAGAGCAAACTACGAGGTAGCTACAGTTTAAATTTGACCCCCTTCCAACTGAATCGGCGGAAATTTGTCTTTTTCACGAGATGGATCAAAACTTCTTACACCCAACCATTTGGTCAATTGTGCATTAAATATGACCTAGTATTTTAGAAAATTGACTTGGTACAATTTTGCAACAAATATATGGCAAGTCCTTCACAAAAAAACTCATTTTGGGCACTCGAAAAATGGAAAATGATTTTTTCGTCCAAAGAAAATGAAAACTTCCTTAAGCAACATTGTTTGTCATTCCAATATGCACCATTGTGCACAGTATGAGATCATTTGAACAAACTATGCCATGAATGTGGCCATAAGATTGAGCATTTTGGTTGAAAGCCATTCATCTTCACACTTGATAGCTCGTTTTTGAGAACACTTTTTAAAAATAATCATCATATTACAAGTTTATAATTTTTGCTGGTAACTTGGTCACATATAATGACACAATGCAAAGGTTTTCCAATTTTTTATTTTTTTATTCTCTTATGCCCATTTCAAAATGTGGTCAAGCGGGCATGACCGTTCCTAGCTAGTGGTTGAACCTTGGAATTTGTTTGGTGTTTCTCTCATTAAATAGATACTTATGTACCTAGAAATGGTTTTTGAAAAAAATAAAGAGCAAATTACGAGGCAGCTACAGTTCAAATTTGACCCGCTTCCAGCTGAATCGGCCGAAATTTGTCTTTTTCACCAGAGGTGGATCAAAACTTTTTACACCCAACCATTGGATCCATTGTGCATTAAATATGTCCTAGTATTTTAGAAAATTGATTCGGTCCAATTTTGTAACAAATATATGGTAGGTCCTTCACACAAAAAACTCATTTTGGGCACTCAAAAAATGGAAACTGACTTTTCATGAAAATAAAATAAAAAATCCATTTGGCAACATTGTTTGCCATTCCAAGATGCAAACTTGTGTGAAATATGGAATCATTCGAACAAACTATGAGGTAGCTATAATTAAAATTTGACCCGCTTCGTAGTGAATCGACGAAAATCCCACCTAGTATGAAACTACCTTTAGTTATTTGGGGGAACCGTACTTAAACATTCTCATAAAAAGAGAAGGGAACTTACCGCCGGGCGTCGTGGTGCTGCGTTGGATCTCCTCGACGCTGCAATGGAGCTTCGTCGGGCACCATGGTGCTGCGTTGGAGCTTTTAGCACGCCGTTGAGAGCTGTAATGGAGCTTCGTGGGGATGTTATTGGTGCTGCATTAAAGTTTTTTCATGCTCGGTGCTGTCGTGACATATTGATGTGATCGAACAATAGCCAATGCACATATCGGGAGGCTAGCTAGGCGGATGATTTCTAGACAAAATCATCTGGCTGACTCATAGTTCTTTGCTTATTGTTAATCGATTAAGACCAATTTACATGGTCATAACATCATCAAAGCCTATACTTCCTTTTGATTGGTCCGTGGACATGTTCACGCGGATCAAGCATCAGAGACCGTCGGATACTCACAGATCCAGCGGCCCACACCCACCTCACCCTCTCACTCCTGGTCCCAACCCGCAGTCCAACCACCCAAACCCTAACTGAGATCCCACCGCTGCCCCCTTCTCCCTCCCAGATCCAATCCAAGTCAGAACCACTCGCCCTCCCGCCCCGACCTCCGTCTCCATTCTTGCGTGCGTCGGCCACCTCCCTCCGGCGGGGCTCGAGCCACACCCCCCAAGCGCCGCTGCTCCACCCTCTCCCATGCCCATCCACTGCACGCATCGTCGGACTCACCATCCTCCGCTGCACCGTGGAGATGGGTGCGTCTGTGTCCACCCTCTCAGTGGAGGCATAGGGGCGCCGTGGCGGTGATGGGGAACAAGATCGCGTTGCCAAATCCATCCACCGAATCCTTGAAACCCTAGCAGCGAAATTGACTCGATCGAAAAAGTTCTTCGTCTTCCTTGATTTGGTGCTGATTTGTGGTTTGTTGGCGTGCGCGCAAGAGGATGTGATGGTGGATAGGATACCCAAGGAGTGGGAGGCCAGGCTAAGGTAGCTCGAGTTCGTGTAGCAGGCGGCCGCGCAGGCTGTCTTGCTGGTCACCGTGGCATACGCGTATGCCAAGCAGGGCACCGGCCCACTCCGCCCCGGCGTCGACTATGTCGAGGGGACCGTCAAGGCCATTGTCGGCCCCGTCTATGACCGCTACCACGCCATGCCGCTCAATCTCCTCAAGTTCCTCGACCACAACGTGAGAACCTCAACCATGTTTCTTAGTTGTATGCAAGGATCTATTATCCGATTCTGTTCCTGGCCGTTGCCTTTTGCCACTAGAGCACCTAGGTGTTCTCTGTTTCTTGATTTCCCGTCGCATCTGCATAGTGTTATCAGTTGTTATGACGATGAAATGGCTTGTCTAATCTTATGGTGGATTGGTTTATCCTGTTAATTCTGGTTTTGCAAAGTAATACGGATGATGTCCTGACAATTTGATACCTAGAAATCAAGATGTTTTCCCTGTCTGTTGACCACAAACCTTGATAAGTTAAACCCAGGTGCATGATTTTATACCTGATCTGATATGCTTTTAAACTGTACCTGTGTACTGAACCCAAGTTAAGTATACCCGAGTATTCTCACGCTTGCATAATATGTGTGAGCTAGGTTTCAGTTGGCCTACCCACTGTCAGTTGTTCTCTTAACATGTTTGCCTCTGGTGTTTTACTAGCTACTACCAGTAGTACAGATTCCTGTGTTGTATGTTCGCTTGTCTAACTTTGTTTCCTTTTCTTTTCTTTTCTTATGCACGACTGACCCTAAATATGTAGTGTAGTTCAGTGGGTATAGTCTCCAATGTCAAAATGCCAAACACACCGCAACTTGCGAAATGTCTCTCTATGCATCTATGCTTGAAGAGGTACAAGGCAATGCTTTTTCTTTAGGGAAAATAAAGTACAGTAATTGAAAGAACGAAAGGAAAGGCCAAAACACAGGCTGGTGGGTTGGAAATTCCCAGCTTCAGTACACATTTCACTTGCTCTGTGTGTGTGTGTGTGTGTGTTTGTGTGTGTAACTGTTGTGTAGATCACAAAATGGCTAGCAAAACAGGCTTCGTATAAAATGATTTATCTTGTACATTGATGTGCCTCACTTGTATACATGAAACCATACTTGCCAAATATCAAGTGCACTGTTGAATCATAACGTCTTGTTTTCTGTTCAGCCAAGCAATGTCGAGCTTAGCTACCTAGGTGGCCCTGACCTACCATACCTGCACTGCATGCATAGTAGAGTAGAGAAGCAAAATGTTCAAAACTAATATCTTGTGGGTTGTATAGAATGTGGCTCATGGTTACATGCATACAATGTGGCTTGCCTTGAAAGAAAAGAATGTTCAGGAATTAGCAAGTATAATTTGTGAGGTGTAGTGATATGGATTTGTTTGTACATTTGAAATCAATGAGTGTAGGTGTGGTCTTTGTACATTGTGAGGTTCAAAACTAATATCTCCTCTAGGAAACAAATATTTCACAAGGCCTGCTCTGCTTTGAGTTGGTTCGAATTTGAATGGTTCACCGTGTGTAGGTGTGATCTGAATTCTGAATGGGTCTTTTGGCGGTACATGAAGGTCGGGAGCGCCAAGGTGCACCTCACGCGCGGTGCTGCTGGCAAGAAGGACATGGGTGAGGCCTTCTTCGTCTTCATGTACGTCCCGTCCTTCCCCTCCTTTGCTTCCTTCATCAGATTCTATTTTTCAGTTGTTTTTTCCCCATGGTTCCCGAACGGCCCTTGTTCTGTACCTGCCTTTTGTTGATTGGTTGCCATCAGGGGGAGTTCCGCAAGGAGTTCAAGCAGAAGAACCCCAAGAACAAGTCTGCCACTGCTGTAAGTTTCTTACAAAGACTAATTCCCACTCCCGATTTGCTTTCTACACCAGCATGTACACAGTAGAAATTAATCTGCCAGCTGCTGTATATTGGGTCATCATGGCGGAGCTGATTAGTTGCTTCCGCTATAAATTTTTTGTCCACGTAGGCAAAGCAGCCGGTGGGAGGTGGAAGAGCTTGAGCGAGTCGGTAAGTTATTGTGCGTTTGTTTGTCATTCATTTTCTAGATCTTGCACGCGAGGTGTTTGTTTGAATGTGCCGACGACGTTTGATTGACTGATTCGTTGTTGGTGAACTTGCTGGTATTGTGCATGTAGATCATGGTGTACCAGCTTTGCAAGGGCGTTGCTTTTTGCCACGGACACGGTGTCCGGCACCATGACCTTGAGCCACACAACCTACAAATTGGTGGATGGGTTGGTATCATCTGGTTTGATCCCAGCAAGAGGAAGTGTTCTCTTCTCTTTATCAACCAAAGGCAGTTTCTTCTCTCATGGATGGATGGGACTCCATCAATTTAGTATCAGTTTAGGTGTTAGTATGTTGTTGATGCTTCTGTTGATGCCATGCTTTTTGACTTGTAATGTGCTGATATTAACTGGCAGCATTAGCTCCCATGATTGCTTGCTTGCTTGCTTACTCTATAACCTGTACTGATAAAACATGTTATCCTACTCCATGATGCTATATCATTTGCAAATACTCCTGGACATCAGCTCCCATGATGTCGCATTAGCTATAATTTGTACTGCTAAAAGAGGAGTGTAAACTGGAGTATTTTTTTCAGCCATTATCTTTGCTTTCTTTTGGGTGGATGCTCTCCACTGGAGTACCGCTGGGTACTGCATCTCTTTGCATTCCTTTTTCAGTCAGTGCTTGAACATTTTTTTAAAGATGAATTGGAATACTCCTGGACAGTAGTACATGGAGTTAGCTGTAACTTCTTGCAGTATTAGCTATAGCAGTCCATTAGGAGTAGTTTTGCATTAGTAGCATTAGGAGTAACTTCTTGCAGAAACTCATTTGACACATATTGTCATGCATCAGTAGCATGTTTGCTTGTCTTGCCTTATTCTATGGCTTGGTGTGGGCGGGTGCAGACACGGAGGGGTTCTACACGGAGGTTCAGGAGAAGATCTCGCTAGGTACGACAACGTGTTCAACTGGTCCCTCAAGGCCAATATGATGGGTGAAAAGGCCACCGAGTTGGCGCACAACTTCATCGACGAGTGCGGCCTCGCTAGCCTGCTCACCCCGGAGCAGTTACTCGAGGAGCGCGAGGGCATGCTGCAGGAGCTCTTCCCCTCCTGCGCCGTCTTGCCTGGTTGTTTCTCCCCTTCTAATCATACTCTTGAGTGTTTATCTGTAAGTGATGTGTCGAGCTTAGTCACTTGCCAGTTGAGTGGGCAACTAAATTGCGGGTTTAGTTTAACATGGCTGCTTAACTGTAGGACCATTATGTCTTTGATAGTTCAATTCACTTTGTTGATAATCTGTTAGACGGAAGAAGAGAAGGAATGGAATTTGAGTTGTAGAACATCTTTTAAGTTGATGTAATTAGCTTTCCTGCAATTGCTTTGGTTGCTTTTGTGGCTTGCTAACATCTTCATAATACTAGTCTGGATGGATGATGTGCTTGCTTACTTGTTGTGATTGCAATGAACCATGTGGTATATGCTCTCCACTTCACACAAGGCCCAAGGGATCAGTATACTGACCAGCAGAACTCTTTTAAAAAATAGTTAATATGTTCCTAGTGTTCGTGCAAAATGAGTTAAGTAGTTTAAATTTGCGGTTACATAGTTTCACCTTCACATTTCTTCATTTTTCTTGACAAGTTGAATATGTTCAGCTGGTCTGAAAACAAAGAAACATTCAGTTCATTTATACCGAATCTTTTAGAAAACCTGAAGGAGATATCTAATACAACTATCTGATTATTCCCCCAACCTTGTAGACTAGTAGATTAGATCTAACTACACAAGTATAGAATGCTCAAATTAGTATGTAGTGTTGCACAAGTTTAATGCAGAGCATTTCGGTAGTACTGCTGTACAAGTTTACTATAGTATTTTGGTATGCACTCCTGAACAAGTTAATGTAGTATTTTGGTATGTACTGGTGTACAAGTTTAATGTGGTGTTTTGGTATGTACTGCTGAGTTCATAACCATTTTGTTTTGCAACATGCAGATGATTGCCTTCATTCATGTTTCGATGTGAGCTCTAGGTCGAAGTTGGAAGAAGACATGCAGGATCTAGGCATGCATGCATGCTCTCTTATCCCTGCTTATGCTCCTTAGGAGATGTGAATTTCTGGGACTTTTGATGTACTCCCAGCATTTATCTTTTCTCTTATCTGTGGTCTGGTGTCATATTATGGTCTAATATTTTTTGTTTTGACTCTTTTTTTGGTGCGAGGAAAGCTGTGAGTAGACGTCAAAGATTCCTACTTGCTTGGCTGCTACAGTGATGCATGCGCCGGTCAAGCAAGTACAAGCATATACGTACATCTTAGGATAGTAGCAGATATTCCCTCTGTTCCTGCTGTATTCCTGTGTAAATGTATTTCTAAGATGATTTTGTTGTGTTATGTAAACCTAGGAGATGTGTTATGTGATGTGATATGATGGATGATTTGAATTCGACATGGAGTTTTGCTGATTTGAATATGAAACAATTTTGTCCAAACATTTCTTTCATAATCTTAGATCTAATATTGGACAAATAATTGGGATGGAAAAGGCCACAACCCAACAAGCATTGGACTGTTTAAAAAGCGAAACAAAAAAACCTTAGAAAATAAAAAAAGAACTATACTGCAAAAAAGGCCGAGGCCCCCTAGTATGGAAGGACCTACCAAAAAGGCCGAATTGTGGGGTATGGCCCATGCTGAAATTAATAGGAAAAAAATATAGAAAGGCTGAATTGTTGGGCTCGGCCCATATAAAACACCTAATCGGACCGGGCTGAATCTTATCAACGACCTTTTCAATTGGTTGCAATTTTGCCACGTCAGATTGCCACGTCGGATCCGATGTGGCCTGGGCAGACAGCCAGTGACCAAAACAAAAGGTCATGGGTTCAAAGACCTTCTGTTTTGGTCACAAAAAGGTCGCAAATGAAAAACAATGACCTTTCAGTGACCAATAGTCAAGGTCAAAAGTTGACTTATTTCTTGTAGTGGCACCTGAACCAGTCAAGTTTCCCACTCCTCTTTAGTCTATGACACCACTGCCGCGTCTTCCCCATCTCCGGGTCATTCCAGTCTGGGGCCTCGCCGTCGTCCACCGCCTCGCTTCGCTTGGCGCTGCGTGGTCAACAAACGAGAGTCATCAGAAGAGGACTGTACGTGAGAGCCTAACGGCTGGGACCCATGAGGTCCATGGTCGCACGCAAGGAAAGTTCCTCCTTATTAAGCTGTTTCCTTCCCCTGGCAGCTGGGACCCACCGGCTGTATCTTCGCACGGAAGGAAGTGCCTCCTTGTTATGCGAAAAAACTATTCCTTCCGATGACAGCTAGGACCCGACAGATTTGGTGGCTGACTTTTGGACCCACCATATTTCGTGAAAAAAATGTTTCCACCGCTGTCAGCTTGGACACACCAGAAGTGCCTCCTTATTACGCACAAAAAATGAATACTCCCCCTGCTAGCTGGGACCCACCTTGGTGGGAGGCTGACTCGTGGGCCTACTAAGTTGACGGGGACGGAGGGCTTTGTCAACTTAGTCAATATGAACGATTCTAGCTCCAGTGACCGTACGATGTCCATCCGACGGCCGTAGTGCTTCTTCAACCTATGGTCTTCTTGCTCCAGCCGCCCAAAGCAGCGCCGGTCGTGCCGCATGCTCCTGCCTCCAGTGGTTGGCTGTGCTGCAGCGGAGGCCTCATCACCCCTACTATTCCCACCACTGGCCAGGCCCTGCAGCGACGGCAGCCTCACACCGCACCCGAACCAGTGAACCCTCGTACTCCTCTCCGTGTGGGCTTCCACTGCCGCGTCTTCCCCGGCTCCGCGTCGTCCCCTTCCTATGCGTCATCGTCGTCCACCACCCTGGTGCTCTCCGCGCGGCATGGTCAACGTGGTCAAGGAATGACTTCCATCGGAAGAGCACTGTACATGGAGAGGTGATAGCTGGGTCCATGGCGGCCACAAGGAAGTGCCTCCTTATTACGCACAAAATAATTATTCCTCCACCTGACAACAGGGACCCACCGGACGGGCCATCATATTTCATGAAAAACGTTTCCCCCATGACTGCTGGGGTCCACCAGCTACATCTTCGCACGCAAGGAAGTGCGTCTGGGCAAAAAAAATGATTCGCCCCCCTGACTGCTGGGACCCACCAGCTACATCTTCGCACGCAAGGAAGTGCCTGACAGTCGGGACCCACCTGGTCGAAGCATACGTAGTGTTGTCATTCTGGTCGCGAACGTGTACGTACATACTGGTGGATGTAGAGGTGTGCACGTGTCGTAGTAGAGGCGCGTACGTAGCATGTACACGTACGTACAGCGGCCAGTGTGCAAGAAAGAAAATACGGCCACGTATGTACATACGGGCGGGGTCTCGAACACCTACTCGCGCATACGTACGGCCAGGGTTCGTGTACATGGCTGGGTCGGAACGGAGGAACAGTGTCGTCGTCGTGTTCATGAGGAGCCAACCGGCTGGGTCGGAACGGAATGCGTCGTCGTGTTCATCGGGAGGGCTTGGACGAAACAGGCGATGGAAGCGAGGCCTGTCATACCGCAAAACGGAGGAAACGGCCTTCTATTCGACTGGACACGTTCGAAACGGGATCCTGTTCATCGGAAGGGGTCTGGCGTACCACAAAATGGAGGAAACGGACTTGTGTTGGACCTCCTACGGTCGAAACGGGGTCCTGTTGATCGGAGGGGTGTGGCGTACCGCAAAACGGAGGAAACAGACTAGTGTTGGAGCGTTACGGTAGAAATGGGGGTCCTGTTCATCGGGAGGGGTGTGGCATACCACAAAATGGGACTCCACGGGATACTGTTCATTTCCACTGTCGACCTCCTCCAGCCTCCACGGGCTACTGTTCATCCACCATCGACCTCCTCCAGCCTCGCCCTGCGACTGTTCATCCACGGGCTCCTGTTCATCCAGCCTCCACCGCGAGCTACTCCACCGGCTACTGTTCAACCACCCCTCTCCACCGGCTCCTGTTCAACCACCCCTCCACGGGCTACTGTTCATCCACCCCTCCACCATCTACTGTCCATCCAGCCCTCCACGGGGTCCTGTTCATCCAGCCCCAACCGGCTCGATCGATCGGTGTTCTGTTCATCCAGAGGCAACACCACGGGGTCATGTTCATCCACGCCCACCGCTCACTATTCATCCGAACCCCCCTGCAACGCTCACTATTCATCCAGAGGCAGCATCAATCGGCTTCAGTTAGCAGCAGTAGCGAAGGAATCGCTCGATCGGGTCCAGTTAACAGCCATCGATCGATCGCTCGGGTTCAGTAACGCGTAGCCTGCAGTGCAATCGCTCGGGTTCAGTTGGATCCCAAGGTCACGCTCGGGTTCAGTTAGAGCCCAACGCCTCCCACACGCACGTACGTGTTCGAGAGAAATGTGCATCGCTCGGCCCCCGACCACCCACCGTAACCGGGAACTCGTCGAAATTTTCCTCGCCCTTGCTTCTACCATGGTTTTTTCTGTCATGGACGGCCCAAAGAATGTCATGCAGCTGCGTCTCCAGCCCGCCCAGGACGAAAAGCCCATTTTCTGTCATGATTTTTTGTCATAGAAGTAGGATCCCACCACATCTATGATGATACCAGGTTTTGTCACAATTATCGTCATAGAAGTGTCATAAGTATGACAGAAAAAAATTTCGTTCGACCCAAAATGTCACGGATGTGTCTTTTTTTGCAGTGAAGACAAGAAGGCCAAGGCGAAGGACGTGAAGCGCAAGGTCCTGGCAGTACTCGCTGCTGAGCCCAAGATGAAGTGCGGTTGTGATCACCCAGAGTCTTCCAAAGGCAGCCGCCCATTCTGCATTTTCCACAACGTGCATAGCCACAACACCAACGACTGTCAAGAGCTTAGGGCCATCCGGGATGGGCACCTTGGCCGCCACCCTGAGTGCAATGACCATGGCTACGGCCACGAAGGAGGTCAGGGCGGAGGCCGCAGGGATGATCGTGGCCCCTGTCAGGGTTGGCGCGACCAGCCTCACAAAGACCGCTAGCAGGACCTACCTTGCGACGGCCCGTGGCGGGATGAGCCTCACGAGGACCGTCCTCAGGGCAATGCTAGCCTCCCTCTACTTCCACTACCACCAAGAAGGAAAGAGGACCGCCACCAGGACGATGGGGCTGGGGGCTTCCAAGAGCCTCGTGCCGTCGCCTGCATCCTGGGAGGTGCTCAGGCCCCTGCCTCCCATCGCATCTTTAAGTAGTTCGCTCGTGAGGGGAATGTGGCCCTCCCCAAGCTCGAGGCATTGCGTCCACTCAGGTGATCCAAGTACGCTATCACCTTCAACTCTTAGGACCAACTCAAGTGCGCGGCCACTTCATGCATGCTCCCCATGCTCTGCTCACCAACCATCAGCAACGTTCTCGTCAACAAGACACTCGTCATTGCCGGCGCTGGGCTCAATGTCCTCTCCGTCGAGACGTTTGACAGTCACCAGGTGCCATATGACCAGCTTCAGCCCACCAAGCCATTCTTGATAACCCACAAGTGTAGGGGATCGCAACAGCTTTCGAGGGTAAAGTATTCAACCCAAATTTATTGATTCGACACAAGGGGAGCCAAAGAATATTCTTGAGTATTAGTAGTTGAGTTGTCAATTCAACCACACCTGGATAACTTAGTATCTGCAACAAAGTGTTTAGTAGCAAAAGTGGTATGATAATAATGGTAAAGGTAGCAAAAGTAAAGATAAATGTTTTTGGGTTTTTGTAGCAGTTGTAACAGAAGCAACGGAAAAGTAAATAAGCGAAGAACAATATGTGAAAAGCTCGTAGGCAATGGATCAGTGATGGATAATTATGCCGGATGCGATTCCTCATGTAATAGCTATAACATAGGGTGACACAGAACTAGCTCCAGTTCATCATTGTAATGTAGGCATGTATTCCGTAAATAGTCATACGTGCTTATGGAAAAGAACTTGCATGCCATCTTTTGCCCTACCTCCCGTGGCAGCGGGGTCCTAGCAGAAACTAAGGGATATTAAGGCCTCCTTTTAATAGAGAACCAGAACAAAGCATTAGCACATAGTGAATACATGAACTCCTCAAACTACGGTCATCACCGAGAAGTATCCCGATTATTGCCACTTCGGGGTTGTCGGATCATAAAACATAATAGGTGACTATAGACTTGCAAGATAGGATCAAGAACACACATATATTCATGAAAACATAATAGGTTCAGATCTAAAATCATGGCACTCGGGCCCTAGTGACAAGCAGTAAGCATAGCAAAGTCATAGCAACATCAATCTCAAAACATAGTGGATACTAGGGATCAAACCCTAACAAAACTAACTTGATTACATGGTAAATCTCATCCAACCCATCACCGTCCAGCAAGCCTAAAATGGAATTACTCACGCACGGCGGTGAGCATCATGAAATTGGTGATGGAGGTTGGTTGATGATGACGATGGCAACGAATCCCCCTCTCCGGAGCCCCGAACGGTCTCCAAATCAGCCCTCCCGAGAGAGATTAGGGCTTGGCGGCGGCTCCGTGTCGTAAAACGCGATGAAACTTTCTCTCTGATTTTTTTCTCCCCAAACGTGAATATATGAAGTTGGAGTTGACGTCGGTGGAGGTCCAGCGGGCCCACGAGATAGGACGTTGCGCCCTAGGGGGCGCCCCCCTGTCTCGTGGACAGGCTGTGGGCCCCCTGGTGTTGATTTTTTCGCCAAAAATTCTTATTAATTCCAAAAGGTGCCTCCGTGTATTTCTAGGACATTCTTAGAAATTTTCTTTTCTACACATAAAACAACATCATGGCAGTTCTGCTAAAAACAGCGTTAGTACGGGTTAGTTTCATTCAAATCATGCAAGTTAGAGTCCAAAACAAGGGCAAAAGTGTTTGGAAAAGTAGATACGTTGGAGACGTATCAACTCCCCCAAGCTTAAACCTTTGCTTGTCCTCAAGCAATTCAGTTGATAAACTGAAAGTGATAAAGAAAAACTTTTACAAACTCTGTTTGCTCTTGTTGTTGTAACATGAAAAGCCAGCATTCAAGTTTCAGCAAATATTATGAACTAACCATACTCACAATAACACCTAGGTCTCACAATTACTCATATCAATAACATAATCAGCTAGCGAGCCATAATAATAAAACTCGGATGACAACACTTTCTCAAAATAATCATAATATGATATAACAAAATGGTATCTCGCTAGCCCTTTCTGAGACCGCAAAACATAAATGCAGAGCACCTTTAAAGATCAAGGACTGACTAAACATTGTAATTCATGGTAAAAGAGATCCAATCAAGTCATACCCAATATAAACCAATAGTAATGAATGAAAATGACAGTGTGCTCTCTAGCGGGTGCTTTTAATAAGAAGGGTGATGACTCAACACAAAAGTAAATAGATAGGCCCTTCGCAGAGGGAAGCAGGGATTTGAAGAGGTGCCAGAGCTCGATTTTAAAATAGAGATTGAATAACATTTTGAGCGGCATACTTTCACTGTCAATGCAACAACTATGAGATGGCTGTATCATCCATACTAAATGCATTATAGGCAGTTCCCAAATAGAATGGTAAAGGTTTATACTCCCCCAACCACCAACAAGCATCAATCCATGGCTTGCTCGAAACAACGAGTGCCTCCAACTAACAACAGCCCTGGGGGAGTTTTGTTTATTTATTTTGATTTGCTTTGATCTTTTTGGATCATGGGACTGGGCATCCCGGTTACTGGCCCTTTCTCGTGAATGAGGAGCGGAGTCCACCCCTCGTGAGAATAACCCACCTAGCATGGAAGATATAGGCAGCCCTAGTTGTAACATGAGCTGCTCGAGCATACAAAACAGAATTTCATTTGAAGGTTTGGAGTTTGGCACATACAAATTTACTTGGAACGGCAGGTAAATACCGCATATAGGAAGGTATAGTAGACTCATATGGAATAACTTTGGGGTTTAAGGAATTTGGATGTACAAGCAGTATTCCCGCTTAGTACAGGTGAAGGGTAGCAAAAGACTGGGAAGTGACCAACTGAGAGAGCGACAACAGTGGTAAACATGCATTAAAATTAATTCACACCGAATACGGCATGAGTAGGATATAATCCACCATGAACATAAATATCATGAAGGCTATGTTGATTTGATTTAACTACATGCGTGAACATGTGCCAAGTCGAGTCACTCAATTTATTCAAAGGAGGATACCATCCCATCATATCACATCATAATCATTCTAATAGCATGTTGGCATGCATGGTAAACCATTATAACTCATAGCTAATCAAGCATGGCACAAGCAACTATAATCTCTAGATGGCATCGCAAATATGTTTACTTCATAATAGCTGACTCAGGAACGATGAATCATCATATTTACAAAAACAAGAGAGGTCGAGTTCATACCAGCTTTTCTCATCCCAATAAGTCCATCATATATCATCATTATTGCCTTTCACTTGCACGACCGAACGATGTGTATAATAGTAAGAGTGCACCTGCATTGGACTAAGCTGGAATCTGCAAGCATTCAACTCAAGAGAGAAGACAGTGTAATATGGGCTCTAAGTTAAATAAACAATCATGCATATGAGAGCCACTAAGCATTTTCAATATAGTCTTCTCGGCCCCCAAAAGAAAGAAAAGAAAATAAAACTATTTACACGGGAAAGCTCCCAACAAGTAAAAATAAGAACTAGAAATCTTTTTGGTTTTCATTTTAATTTCTACTACAAGCATGGAAATTAAACTAACTATTTTTTTGGGTTTTTCATAAGGTTTATCAAACACACAAGGAGAAAGCGAGAAAAAGAAATTTAAACTAGCATGGATAATACAATGAAAGAGTATGAGCACCGACGACTAGTGTGTGAACATGAATGTAAAGTCGGTGAGAAATACGTACTCCCCCAAGCTTAGGCTTTTGGCCTAAGTTGATCTAGTACCAAGGACCGCTGCTACTCTCCCCGGTGTAGTGGGAGGTGTAATCAGGATACCACCGGCTGGTCATCTCCGGATCCCACTAGACAGATGATGCACGATAAGGGTCCAGCTCAGGTTCAGGTTCTGGAGTAAAAGATTGAGCTCGATGATTGTTCACCGCTTCCGGCGTGATAAGACGATTTTCTACAAGCAAATCAAACAACAGAGGTGCAGGCAAAATAATAATCTCAATGTGTTTCTTATTAAATCTAAGTTTATACAAGAGCATCTTTTCTTCGTTGTCAACAATAAACTTGTGTGCTACCATGCTCTTGCAATCTAAAATGTGAGGAGGCAATTTTATCCCATCCTCCTCATGGTGCCTAATTGGTATCTAAAAATGTTTAGCAAGACGTGCAGCATAAATACCTCCAAATATGGGGCCTTTTGTATGATTCAGGGCTAGCCGTTTAGCAACGATGGCACCCATACTAAAAGTATTGTCTCCCAGCAAAGCATGTTGAAGAATAATAATATCCGGAACGCTCAAATTTCCACTATTTCCACAACCAATCATGCATCTACTAGCAAATATGGCAAAGTAGCATAAAATAGGAAAGTCCATGCTAGAGACTTTTGCCTCAGAGCCCTTCTTTGGCTCTTCCACAACAATAGTTTTAACGAAGCCACCCACATCTTCATGATGGGGTTCCTCTAATTCTCCCTCATAAGGTATCCTACATATCGCACAAAAATGACGTAAAGACATTTCTTTGAATTCATCATATAAATGAAATGATACTGCAGGCGGTGACTTCTTAGGATAATAATAAAAGTTTTGTATGAAAGTATTGGTAAGTAAGAGATACTGATCGATTCGGTCATTGATGAAACCGGTGAGGCCTGCAGTCTCGATTAAAGCATAAAAGTCTTCATGAATTCCAGCTTCTTTCAAGAAATCCTCGCATGGCCATTCACACGATCGTACTTCCGCTAAGCGAGGAAGATTATACTTGGCTTTTTCCTTCTCTTTGTCTTGTTTTTCCTTAGAGCTTTGGCTAGAAGAGCCCCTCAAAAGTTTCCTCAACATTTTCTGAAAATTTCTGAAATTTTAGTAACTTCAAAATAAAAGTGAATAAAACTAAACAATATTGATAGCAACTACTCCTACAAGTGCCTAGAGCCTATATCATGCATTGGAATTGCTTGGGACCTCAAAAATTTAACATGCAAGCTCAAGAACATGGTCACCTATGCAGCAAAAATTTGCAATGAATAAAGCACTAGAACAAAAACTAATTGGACCAATGGAGGAGTCACATACCAAGCAACAATTTCCCAAAGCAGTTTTGTGAATGGAGCTTTGAGCTAAGAGATCGAAAATCGCAGCAAAACGAGCTAGAACTCGTGCTTGAGCTTGATGGGGATTTTTTTGGGTAGAAGATGAAGTGTGTGGGTGCTGGCATAAGTGGAGGGGGCCACCAGGGGCCCACGAGATAGGGGGCGCGCCCTATAGGGGGGGCGCCCTCCTCTCTGGTGGCCTGGTGCTTGCCCCTCCTGCAGTGATTTCAGTGCCTAAAATCCTCAAATAATCCAGAAAAAATCATACTAAATTTGCAGGGCATTTGGAGCACTTTTATTTTCGGACTATTTTTTAATGCACGGATAATTCAGAAAACAGACGGATAATACTATTTTTGCTTTATTTAATATAAATAATAGAAAGCAAAAAAGAGAGTACAGAAGGTTGTGCCTTCTAGTTTCATCCATCTCGTGATCATCAAAATGAATCCACTAACAAGGTTGATCAAGTCTTGTTAACAAACTCATTCTGAATAACACGGAACCGGAGAAATTTCGAATAACACTAAGTTACCTCAACGGGGATATGAAAATCCCCAACAATAAGAATATCATACTTTTTCTTGACAGTAGGGAGAGGAAATTCAGAACCTCCAAAAATGATAGTGGGAACCTTTTCAATAGAATTGATGCTATGAACTTGAGATTGTTTCCTTGGAAAGTGTACCGTGTGCTCATTACCATTAACATGAAAAGTGACATTGCCTTTGTTGCAATCAATAACAGCCCCTACAGTATTAAGAAAAGGTCTACCAAGGATAATAGACATATTATCGTCCTCGAGAAGATCAAGAATAACAAAGTCCGTTAAGATAGTGACATTTGCAACCACACCAAGCGCATCCTCACAAATACCGACAGGTATAGCAGTTGATTTATCAGCCATTTGCAAAGATATTTCAGTAGGTGTCAACTTATTCAATTCAAGTCTATGATATAAAGAGAGAGGCATAACACTAACACCGGCTCCAAGATCACATAAAGCAGTTCTAACATAATTTCTTTTAATGGAACAAGGTATAGTTGGAACACCCGGATCTCCAAGTTTCTTTGGTATTCCACCTTTAAAAGTGTAATTAGCAAGCATGGTGGAAATTTTAGCTTCCGGTATCTTTCTTTTATTTGTAATGATATCCTTCATATACTTAGCATAAGGATTTACTTTCAGCATATCAGTTAAGCGCATACGTAAGAAAATAGGTCTAATCATTTCAGCAAAGCTCTCAAAATCATCATCATCCTTTGACTTGGATGGTTTAGGAGGAAAGGGCATGGGTTTCTAAACCCATGGTTCTCTTTCTTTACCATGCTTCCAAGCAACAAAATCTCTCTTATCATACCGTTGATTCTTTGATTGTGGGTTATCAAGATCAACAGCAGGTTCAATTTCTACATCATTATTTTTGCTAGGTTGAGCATCAACATGAACATTATCATTAACATTATCACTAGGTTCATGTTCATCATTAGATTGTGTTTCAGCATCAGAAATAGAAATATCATTGGGATTCTCAGGTGTGTCTACAGTAGGTTCACTAGAAGCATGCAAAGTTCTATCATTTTTCTTTTTCTTCTTTTTAGAAGAACTAGGTGCCTCTAAATTATTTCTCTGAGAATCTTGCTCGATTCTCTTAGGGTGGCCTTCAGGATACAAAGGTTCCTGAGTCATTCTACCAGTTCTAGTAGCCACTCTAATAGCAAAGTCATTTTTATTACTTAATTCATCAAGCAAATCATTTTGAGGTTTGAGTACTCGCTCAGCTTGAGTAGCAACCATAGAAGCATATTTGCTAACACGGTGAAGTTCATCTTTAACTCTAGCTATATTATCGCCCACATGTCCTATCTCAAAAGCATTATTCTTTAACTATCTACCAATATAAGCATTAAAACTTTCTTGTCTAGCCATAAAGTCATCAAATTCATCTAAGCATGGGCTATGAAATTTAGTAGAGGGGACTTCAACTTTATCATATCTATAGAGAGAATTTACCTTTACTACCTATGTCAGGTTATCAAGACAATATGGTTCTTCAGGCGGTATATTAAGACCATGTATTTCTTCAATAGGAGGTAAATTCTTAACATCTTTAGCTTTAATACCTTTTTCTTTTATTGATTTGTTTGCCTCTTGCATATCTTCAAGACTGAGAAATAAAACACCTCTCTTCTTCAGAGTGGGTTTAGGAATTGGCTCAGGAGTTGGCTCAATTGGTTCAGGAATTGGCTCAGGAAGAGTACAATTATTTTCATTAGTCAACATATTATTCAATAGTATTTCAGCTTTGTTGACTGTTCTTTCCCTGAAAACACAACCACCACAACTATCCAAGTAGGCCTTGGAAGCATCAGTTAGTCCATTATAAAAGATATCAAGTATTTCATTTTTCTTAAGAGGATGATCAGGCAAAGCATTAAGTAACCAGAGAAGCCTCCCCCAAGCTTGTGGGAGACTCTCTTCTTTGATTTGCACAAAATTATATATTTCCCGCAAGGCAGCTTGTTTCTTATGAGCAGGGAAATATTTAGCAGAGAAGTAATAAATCATATCCTGGGGACTACGCACACAACAAGGAGCAAGAGAATTATACCAAGTCTTAGCATCACCCTTTAATGAGAATGGAAATATCTTAAGGATATATAAATAGCGAGACTTCTCATCATGAGTAAACAGGGTAGCTATATCATTCAACTTGGTAAGATGTGCCACAACAGTTTCAGATTCAAGGCCATAAAAAGGATCAGATTCATCTAAAGTAATAATATCAGGATCAACAGAGAATTCATAATCCTTATGAGTAACATAGATAGGTGAAGTAGCAAAAGTAGGATCAGGTTTCATTCTAGCATTAAGAGACTGTTGCTTCCATTTAGTTAATAATTTCTTAAGATCATATCTATCATTGCAAGCAAAGATTTCCCTAGCAGGTTCTTCATTCATAACATAACCCTTAGGAACAACAGGCAATACATAATCATTGGGAGAACCTTCATCATCACTATCATCAATAATAGGTTCTTTAGTATTTTCATTCCCCCTAACTCTAGCAAGTTGTTCATCAAGAAATTCACCTAATGGCAAAGTAGTATCAAGCACAGAAGTAGTTTCATCATGCATAGCAGA
This sequence comes from Triticum dicoccoides, assembly GCF_002162155.2. Taxonomy (NCBI): domain Eukaryota; kingdom Viridiplantae; phylum Streptophyta; class Magnoliopsida; order Poales; family Poaceae; genus Triticum; species Triticum dicoccoides. The sequence continues at coordinate 164,532,223 of NC_041393.1, forward strand.
AGTGGCATCATCAATAACATGCGACATATCAGAATTCATAGCAGTAGCAAGTTTAGGTGTCGCAAGCCTACTAATAACAGAAGGAGAATCTAGTGCAAGGCTAGATGGCAGTTCCTTACCTCCCCTCGTAGTTGAGGGCAAAATAGTAGTTCGATCGTCTTTCAAGTTCTTCATAGTGATCAACAGATATAAATCCCAAGTAACTCAGAGAATAGAGCTATGCTCCCTAGCAACGGCGCCAGAAATTAGTCTTGATAACCCACAAGTGTAGGGGATCGCAACAGCTTTCGAGGGTAAAGTATTCAACCCAAATTTATTGATTCGACACAAGGGGAGCCAAAGAATATTCTTGAGTATTAGCAGTTGAGTTGTCAATTCAACCACACCTGGATAACTTAGTATCTGCAACAAAGTGTTTAGTAGCAAAAGTGGTATGATAATAATGGTAACGGTAGCAAAAGTAAAGATAAATGTTTTTCGGTTTTTGTAGCAGTTGTAACAGTAGTAAATAAGCAAAGAACAATATGTGAAAAGCTCGTAGGCAATGGATAAGTGATGGATAATTATGCTGGATGCGATTCCTCATGTAATAGCTATAACATAGGGTGACATAGAACTAGCTCCAGTTCATCAATGTAATGTAGGCATGTATTCCGTAAATAGTCATACATGCTTATGGAAAAGAACTTGCATGACATCTTTTGTCCTACCCTCCCGTGGCAGCAGGGTCCTAGCGGAAACTAGGGGATATTAAGGCCTCCTCTTAATAGAGAACCGGAACAAAGCATTAGCACATAGTGAATACATGAACTCCTCAAACTACGGTCATCACCGAGAAGTATCCCGATTATTGTCACTTCGGGGTTGTCGGATCATAACATATAATAGGTGACTATAGACTTGCAAGATAGGATCAAGAACACACATATATTCATGAAAACATAATAGGCTCAGATCTGAAATCATGGCACTCGAGCCATAGTGACAAGCATTAAGCATAGCAAAGTCATAGCAATCAATCTCAGAACATAGTGGATACTAGGGATCAAACCCTAACAAAACTAACTTGATTACAGGGTAAATCTCATCCAAGCCATCACCGTCCAGCAAGCCTACGATGGAATTACTCACACACGGCAGTGAGCATCATGAAATTGGTGATGGAGGATGGTTAATGATGACGACGACGAATCCTCCTCTCTGGAGCCCCGAACGGACTCCAGATCAGCCCTCCTGGGAGAGATTAGGGCTTGGTGGCGGCTCCGTGTCGTAAAATGCGATGAAACTTTCTCTCTGATGTTTTTCTCCCCGAACGTGAATATATGGAGTTGGAGTTGATGTCGGTGGAGATCCAGGGGGCCCACGAGATAGGAGGCCGCGCCCTAGGGGGTGCCCCCCTGTCTCGTGGACAGGCTGTGGGCCCCCTGGTGTTGATTCTTTCACCAAAAATTCTTATTAATTCCCAACGTGGATTTCCAGGACATTCCGAGAACTTTTCTTTTCTACACATAAAACAACATCATGGTAGTTCTGCTGAAAATAGTGTCAGTCCGGGTTTAGTTTCATTCAAATCATGCAAGTTAGAGTCCAAAACAAGGGCAAAAGTATTTGGAAAAGTAGATACGTTGGAGACGTATCAATTCTCAGGAGTAACCGACGGCTCCACGCACCCCATAGGAAGATTCGTCTCCTCGTCACCTTCGGCAAGTGCGACAACTACCGCACTGAGCTCATCGGCTTTGACATCGCTCACATTCGCCTGCCGTACAACGCCATCCTCGGGTACCCAACCCTTGTCAAGTTCATGTCAGCAACGCACCACGGCTACAACGTCCTCAAGAAGCCTGGAAGCGGCGACATCATCACGGTCGCCTGCGATGAGAAACACGCACAGTGCTCCCTTGAGCGTGCCTACTAGGCCGCGGCAGTCGAGAACTCGGGTGGCGAGGGCGCCACCCTTCCCCCTGAGGTTGCCCCCAAGAAGAAGAAGCAGCTCCTCCTCAGGGGCACTCAGGAGGCTGGCGTGCCTGATGATCGCGACTCAGGCCCCTCACCCTCTGCCGGGGCGCCTTTTCCTCTCGCAAAGGAAGGCGCGCCCGATGCCCCCTCAGGTTCGGCTCGGGGGCTCTTCTCTGGAAGGCATCTGACTTGGCCAACATCATGAGGGAGGCGTTCAGGCACCATGTGGAGGCATGCTTCAACGCGCGCTTCCAGGCGCAAGGCAAAGGGTGCGAGGCACCAAGCACGTAGGAGTTCATCATCAGGGCAATCGAGGATCTTCAGGAGGCGTGGGCCATGCTAGGCGAGCGACGGCCCGCCTCACTCAATGCAGCTGCTACCTAGGACGCAGGCGGTGGGCTGCACGTCTGCATCAACATCCTGGGCCTCAACAGAGCTTTCTAAGGAGCTCTTCTGGCCGTCGAGCATCGGCCGGTGCGGAGGCCACCCTCACAGCTACTTCTGCATGTCGTTCGGTCTGCCGAGCATGGTTGCCTCGCTCCAGTGATGCATGCGTGGCGTCCTGGCCTCTCATGAAGCCAGGCACCAGGCAGTCCTGGCGGAGGAGGAGTCAGAGCCTCCGGAGCCCCTCAAGGCTTAGAAGCCTGCTGGCTCATAAGGAGAAACTTCTGCGGTGCGCATCTCCAGCTACTTCAACACTTCTACCCCGACAATGCCACGTGACCTTTTAGTTCGTTCAGTTGAGGGCGCCCCTCGGGCTACATTATCCTCAAGCTGTATGGGTTCACCCCGCAGCCTGTATCGTTTTGCACATCTATCAGAACTGGCTTCGCTCGTTTATAAGTTGCTTGTGCTATTATCTGCATCATCTCCATTGCCCTGTTATTCGCGAGGCTACCCTGCACGGCCCCCTGTGCGCTACTAACCAGCCTTGAGTTTGTCCTGCAATGGGGGATGTTGGCATGATGCCTGGGCATGGGTCCGTCCCTACAGCATTGAAAAACCTGAGAGATCAGGCTCTGGCTCATGGCCAGCTCCGCACATGTCACCTCACTAGGTCCTTAGTGCCTTCACCCTCTCGCAGAAAGATCGTCGGCAGGTCGGCAAGTGTTGTTGCATGTCATGCTTCTTCCCTTCAGCTAACTTGCAGGAACCTCCAGGCCCGGTGCAACGGGTCGCGATTGCTCCAAGGAACCTACGCGAGGCTAGTCGTCCCCTTTCTCCACTCGATTCGCTTGTGTGTTAAAGGGGGAGCCCCTAAGCATCGCGCCTCAGGGGCCCCTACTGGCCCTCGAGCTCTCACCCCCTGGCCTTGTCCAAGGCATCGTGACCTGGCATACCAGTGGCGGCTGAGCCTTGCTCGGGAGCCGGCACCTGAGGATGTAGAGCACCCAAATTAGGGAAGGGGAAGGGGCCGATGCGAGTCTTGCTCAGGGAATGTCGCGGCTATGGAAACGCGGCCAGGCATCACGCGAAGGCTGCCCCCGCGGCATGAGGATACACACGGATCGCCAAGATAAGTCTCTAAACATGCACAAAGTGTCAATCTCGCCATCAACGTCACGACCCTCGCGATTTCGCTGGGGCAAGGATGCTTCCCTTTCAGTCTTTCGGGAGCTGCTTGCGCATCAAAGGTGACCTTCCGAGCATCGCGCCTCGGGTGCTCTCACTGGACCTCATGCCGCTCACCTCCTAGCCTTGACCACGGCATCACGACCTGGCATACCAGCGATGGCTTAAGCCTGCCTAGGGGTTGGGTCCTGCCGACGTAGAGCACTAAGCTACTGCGAGAACGAAAGGGGGAACCGTGCCTTAGTGGGAGACGCAAGTGTAATACTGATAGGAGAATAATAGCTACTAAGCAAAAGCATCACAATTTTTACATGCCCCCAAGGGGTTCGTCATGACATACTGCAGGGCCGAAGCAAAACATAAAGTCCTAAGGAGACCGCGGCCTTGACGACTTCACCGGCGACGCAGGGCTGACACCGTTCCTGAGGTGCGGACGTGGCGGCTCGTAGCTGACGTCGTTGCTCGAGTCATGCTCGGAAGAAGCGTTGCTGCTATCCGAAGAAGCGTTGCTGCTGTCAGAGGAGCCACTGGCAAGGCCAAGGGCATGTTCACCACCGGTGGCCCTGTCACCGCAGAAACCTCCCTCAGGGCAGCACCCCACGCATCGGCCTTCCTCGTCGAAGACCTTGAAGAAGAGCGTTGACGCCCCATCGTACTCGAAGTGCATGGTGTGGCCACCTCCGGGCGGCGTGCGCAAGCAATCGCGCCCCACCCTCGGGTCATGAAGGCATTGCCGGTGTCCACGACCTCAACTTCTGCTTTTGTGGCCTGGCCGTAGCATCCGTCGTGCGGCAGCCATAGCTCGACGGGCCCCCTCATGTTGGGGAATGTAGCAATTCAAAAAAAATTCCTACGATCACGCAAGATCTATCTAGGAGATGCATAGCAACGATAGGGGAGAGTGTGTACACATACCCTCGTAGACCGAAAGTGGAAGCGTTTAGTTAATGCGGTTGATGTAGTCGAACGTCTTCACGATCCAACCGATCCAAGTACCGAACGTATGGCACCTCCACGTTCAGCACACGTTCAGCCCGATGATGTCCCTTGAGCTCTTGATCCAGTTGAGGACGAGGGAGAGTTCCCTCAGCACGATGGCGTGGCGACGGTGTTGATGATGTTACCGGTGCAGGGCTTCGCCTAAGCACTACGATGATATGACCGAGGTGTTGAACTGTGGAACGGGGCACCGCACATGGCTAGGAGAACAACTGGTGTGCTTTGGGGTGCCCCCTACCCCTGTATATAAAGGGGAGACGGGGAGGTCGGCCGTCCCTGGGTGGCGCGCCAAGAGGAGGGATTCCTACTAGGACTCCAAGTCCTAGTAGGATTCCACTTGGTGGAAGGGGGAAGGAAGGAAGGGAGAGGGAGAGGGCAAGGGAAAGGGAAAGGGGGGCTGTGCCCCCTTCCCTTGTCCTATTCGGACTCCCCATGGGGGGCTGCTACCTCTTGAGCTTGTGTTGGTATTCCCTTGAAGAGGAAAGGGTGATGCAGCAAAGTAGCATAAGTATTCCCCTATGTTTTGACAACCAAGGTATCAATCCAGTAGGAGATGATGCACAAGTCACCGAATACCTGCACAAACAATCAAGAACATGCAACCAACGCGATAAAGGGGTTGTCAATCCCTTCACGGTCACTCGCAAAAGTGAGATCTGATAGAGATAATAAAGTAAATATTTTTGGTATCTTTTATGTATAGATTGGAAACTAAAGATTGCAAAATATTAAACGAGATTCAATAATATGGAAACGAGACTTAATATAATGGAAAAGAGACCTAGGGGCCATAGGTTTCACTAGTGGCTTCTCTCGGGATAACATGTATTACGGTGGGTGAACAAATTACTGTCGAGCAACTGATAGAAAAGAGCATAATTATGATGACATCTAAGGCAATGATCATGAACATAGGCATCACGTCCGTGTCAAGTAGACCGACTCCTGCTTGCATCCTACTACTATTACTCCACACATCAACCGCTATCCAGCATGCATCTAGAGTATTAAGTTCATAAGAACGGAGTAACACATTAAGCAAGATGACATGATGTAGATGGATAAACTCAAGCAATATGGTATAAACCCCATCTTTTTATCCTTGATGGCAACAATACAATACGTGCCTTGCTGCCCCCACTGTCACTGGGAAAGGACATCGCAAGATTGAACCAAAAACTAAGCACTTCTCCCATGGCAAGAAAGATCAATCTAGTAGGCCAAACTAAACCGATAATTCGAAGAGACTTACAAAGATATCAAATCATGCATATAAGAATTCAGAGAAGAACCAAATAAAATTCATAGATAATCTTGATCATAAATCCACAATTCATCGGATTTCGGCAAATACACCGCAAAAGAATATTACATCGAATAGATCTCCAAGAACATCAAGGAGAACTTTGTATTGAGAATCAAAGAGAGAGAAGAAGCCATCTAGCTAATAACTATGGACCCGAAGGTCTCTGGTAAACTACTCACGCTTCATCGAAGAGGTAATGGTGTCGATGTAGAAGCCCTCCATGATCGAATCCCCCTCCGACAGATCACTGGAAAAGGCCCCAAGATGGGATCTCACGGGTACAGAAGGTTGCGGCGGAGGAAAAGTGCTTTCATGGCTCCCCTTGATGTTTTTAGGGTATAAGAGTATATATAGGCGAAAGAACTACGTCCGTGGAGCTGCGAGGGGCCCACGAGGGTGGGGGCGTGCCTACCCCCCTGGGCACGCTCTCCGGCCTTGTGGCCTCCTCGTTACATCTCCAACTTCATCTCCAAGTCTGCTGGTTTGCTTTCAGTCCAAGAAAGATCATCGCCAAGGTTTTATTCCGTTTGGACTCCGTTTGGTATTCCTTTTCTGCGGAACTCAAAAATAGGCAAAAAAACAGAAACTGGCACTGGGCCTTCGGTTAATAGGTTAGTTCCAAAAATAATATAAAAGAGCATATTATAACCCATTAAACATCCAAAACAGATAATATAATAGCATGGAACAATCAAAAATTATGGATACGTTGGAGACATACCAAGCATCCCCAAGCTTAATTTCTGCTCGTCCTCGAGTAGGTAAATGATAAAAACAGAATTTTTTATGTGGAATGCTACCTAACATATTTATCAATGTAATTTTGTTTATTGTGGCATGAATGTTCAGATCCGAAAGATTCAAGACAAAAGTTTAATATTGACATAAAAACAATAATAGTTCAAGCATACTAACAAAGCAATCATGTCTTCTCAAAATAACATGGCCAAAGAAAGCTATCCCTACAAAATCATATAGTCTAGTTATGCTCTATCTTCATCACACAAAGTATTTAATCATGCACAACCCCGATGACAACCCAAGCAATTGTTTCATCCTTCTGATGTTCTCAAACTTTTTCAATCTTCACGCAATACATGAGCGTGAGGCATGGACATAGCACTATAGGTGGAATAGAATGGTGGTTGTGGAGAAGACAAAAAGGAGAAGATAGTCTCACATCAACTACGCGTATCAACGGGCTATGGAGATGCCCATCGATAGATATCAATGTGAGTGAGTAGGCCATGCAACGGATGCACTAGAGCTATATGTGTATGAAAGCTCAAAAAGAAACTAAGTGGGTGTGCATCCAACATGCTTGCTCACGAAGACCTAGGGCACTTTTGAGGAAGCCCATCATTGGAATATACAAGCCAAGTTCTATAATGAAAAATTCCCACTAGTATATGAAAGTGACAACATAGGAGACTCCCTATCATGAAGATCATGGTGCTACTTTGAAGCACAAGTGTGGAAAAAGGATAGTAGCATTGCCCCTTCTCTCTTTTTTGCTCATCATTTTTTTATTTTGGCCTTTTTTATTTTTTTATGGCCTCTTTTTTTATTTTTATTTTATTTTTCGCCCGGAGTCTCATCCCGACTTGTGGGGGAATCATAGTCTCCATCATCCGTTCCTCACTGGGACAATGCTCTAATAATGAAGATCATCACACTTTTATTTACTTACAACTCAAGAATTACAACTTGATACTTAGAACAAAATATGACTCTATGTGAATGCCTCCGGCGGTGTACCGGGATGTGCAATGATTCAAGAGTGATATGTATGAAAAATTATGAATGGTGGCTTTGTCACAAATATGATTTCAACTACATGATCATGCAAAGCAATATGACAATGATGGAGTGTGTCATAATAAATGAAATGGTGGAAAGTTGCATGGAAATATATCTTGGAATGGCTATGGAAATGCCATAATAGGCAGGTATGGTGGCTGTTTTGAGGAAGGTATATGGTGGGTGTATGGTATCGCTGAAAGTTGCGCGACAAAAGAGAGGCTGGCAATGGTGGAAGGGTGAGAGTGCGTATAATCCATGGACTCAACATTAGTCATAAAGAACTTACATACTTATTGCAAAAATCTATTAGTTATCGAAACGAAGAACTACGCACATGCTCCTAGGGGGGATATATTGGTAGGAAAAGATCATCGCTCGTCCCCGACCGCCACTCATAAGGAAGACAATCAATAAATAAATCATGCTCCAACTTCATCACATAACGGTTCACCATACTTGCATGCTACGGGAATCACAAACTTTAACACAAGTATCTCTCAAATTCACAACTACTCTACTAGCATGACTCTAATATCACCATCTTCATATCTCAAAACAATCATAAAGAATCAAACTTCTCATAGTATTTAATGCACTTTATATGAAAGTTTTTATTATACCCATCTTGGATGCCCATCATATTAGGACTAATTTTATAACCAAAGAAAATCACCATGTTGTTCTAAAAGACTCTCAAAATAATATAAGTGAAGCATGAGAGATCAACAGTTTCTATAAAATAAAGCCATCGCCGTGCTCTAAAAAGATATAAGTGAAGCACTAGAGCAATATTGTCTAGCTCAAAAGATATAAGTGAAGCACATAGAGTATTCTAATAAATCACGATTCATGCGTGTCTCTCCCAAAAGGTGTGTACATCAAGTATGATTTTGGTAAACTAAAAAGCAAAGACTCAAATCATACAAGACGCTCCAAGCAAAACACATATCATGTGGTGAATAAAAATATAGCCTCAAGTAAAGTTACCGATAGACAAAGACATAAGAGGGGATGCCTTCTGGGGCATCCCCAAGCTTAGGCTTTTGGTTGTCCTTGAATTTCACCTTGGGGTGCCTTGGGCATCCCCAAGCTTAGGCTCTTGCCACTCTTATTCCAAAATCCGTCAAATCTTTACCCAAAACTTGAAAACTTCACAACACAAAACTTCAACAAAAAATCTCATGAGCTCCGTTAGTATAAGAAAATAAACCACCACTTTAAGGTACTGTAATGAACTCATTATTTATTTATATTGGTGTTAAACCTTCTGTAATCCAACTTATCTATGGTTCATACCCCCCCGATACTTCTCATAGATTCATCAAAATAAGCAAACAACACACGAGAAACAGAATCTGTCAAAAACAGAACAGTCTGTAGCAATCTGTAACTTTTGAATACTTCTGTAACTCCAAAAATTCTGAAATAAATTTGTGGACTTAAGGAATTTGTCTATTAATCTTATGAGAAAGGAGTCAACCTAAAATCACTCTTCTGTAAAAAAATGACAGCTATTCTCGTGAGCGTAAAAGTTTCTGTATTTTACAGCAAGATCACAAAGACTTCACCCAAGTCTTCCCAGAGGTTCTACTTGGCACAAACACTAATAAAAACATAAAACCACATATGAACAGAATCTAGATGAATTATTTATTACTAAACAGGAGCAAAAAGCAAAGAACAAAAATAAAATTGGGCTGCCTCCCAACAAGCGCTATCGTTTAATGCCCCTAGCTAGGCGTTGAGATTTCGATGATGCTCACATGAAAGACAAGAATTGAAGCGCAAAGAGAGCATCATCAAACACATGACAAACACATATAAGTCTAACATACGTCCTATGCATAGGCATCTTATAAGAAAACAAATTATCAAGGCAAGCAAAAACTAGCATATGCAAGGAAGCGGAAAGAAACAATAGCAATCTTAACATAACAAGAGGTAATTTAGTTACATGAAATTTCTACAACCATATTTTCCTCTCTCATAATAACTACATGTGTGATCATAAGCAAATTCAACAAAATATCTATCACAAAAAGTATTTTCAACAAAGTCCACATGCATGCGAAGTTGACACTCTTCCAAAATAGTGGGATGAACATTAACTAAAGTCATGACCCCTCCAAACCCACTTTTATCAAAAATTTCATAAGATTGAACATTCCCCAAATATGTGGGATCTAAAGTTGACACTCTTACAAACCCACTTTCAATAATATTGCAAACATTATTATCAATCTCATATTCATCATGGGACTTAAATAAATTTTCAAGATCATAAGAAGAATCACCCCAATCATGATCATTGCAACAAATAGTAGTCATAGCAAAACTAGAATCCCCAAGCTTGAGGTTTTGCATATCATTAACACAACTGATATTCGGTTAATTTAAAATAAGATTATTGCAATCATGCTTTTCATCGAAGGAACTATCAAGTATGGGTGCAATAGCAACGATCTCATGTTTAACATAAGGAACTATAGCAAATTCATCTTCATAAATATTCGCATCATGGCCACAAGAATAGAAAGCATCATGTTCATCAAGGGAAATTTCAATGAAATCATCGGAACCATAATTATCTACAGACTCATGCATATCATTATTTTCTTCCAAAGCAACGGTCATTATTTCAATAAATTCTTTGATATTGACATTATGAGCATAGTTTTCATAGCAATATTTAAGTATGTCAAAAAAAATTAGATTCGTAGAGAGTAATATCATACTTTTCAATCAAAGAAGCAACTTCATAAGCACCCTTAAAAGCAACAAATTCTTCAATTTGTTCGATATCATAGTAACTATAAACACCCTTTGCATAAGAAGATAAGATTTCACTATTATTAAACTCACATAGGTAGGGAAGGTGTTTTTAGGGTTCTTAGAGCAACAAGTAAAATCATAAATTTCACAAAGATTCCAAGCATAACACAGCAATCTGTTTATTTGATCCCATAAGAGTCTCCCCTTTTCAGACATATGGTGACGCACAAAATGAGCATGCTCATCTAAAGATTTCCCATAAACTAGGCTAGTTGGGGTTTCAGCACGAGCGCATAAGGATCAAAGATGATCCAAGTAGAACACTTTAAGTGGATCCATATCAATAGATTTTTAGCAAGCAAAGACGCAAGAAAATAGAAGGCACATGAAAACACAAGCCAAAAGACATACGAGAAGAAGGCGAAGAAAAAGCAAAGGTTTTCAGAAATCGTTTTAGAAGTGGGGAAGAGGAAAATGAGAGGCAAATGGTGAATAATGTAATGCAAGGTTGAAGAGTTTATGATGGGTACTAGGTATGGCTTGACTTGGTGTAGATCTCTGCGGCAACAGCGCTAGAAATCCTTCTTGCTACCTCTTGAGCTTGCGTTGGTTTTCCCTTGAAGAGGAAAGGGTCATGCAACCAAGGTATCAATCCAGTAGGAGACGACGCACAAGCCACCGAATACCTGCACAAAGAATCAAGAACTTGCAACCAATGTGATAAAGGGGTTGTCAATCCCTTCACGGTCACTCGCAAAAGTGAGATCTGATAGAGATAATAAAGTAAATATTTTTGGTATTTTTTCTGTATAGATTGGAAAGTAAAGATTGAAAAATTGTAAACGAGATTCAATAATACGGAAACGAGACTTAATATAATGGAAAAGAGACCTGGGGGCCATAGGTTTCACTAGTGGCTTCTCTCATGATAGCACGTATTACGGTGGGTGAACAAATTACTGCCGAGCAATTGATAGAAAAGCACATAATTATGATGACATCTAAGGCAATGAACATGAACATAGGCATCACGTCCATGTCAAGTAGATCGACTCCTGCCTGCATCTACTACTATTACTCCACACATCGACCGCTATCCAGCATGCATCTAGATTGTTAAGTTCATAAGAACGGAGTAACGCATTAAGCAAGATGACATGATGTAGAGGGATAAACTCAAGCAATATGATATAAACCCCATCTTTTTATCCTTGATGGAAACAATACAATATGTGCCTTGCTGCTCCTACTGTCACTGGGAAAGGACACCGCAACAGTAAACCCAAAGCTAAGCACTTCTCCCATGGCAAGAAAGATCAATCTAGTAGGCTAAACTTATAATTCAAATCATGCATATAAGAATTCAGAGAAGAACCAAATAATATTCATAGATAATCTTGATCATAAATCCACATTTCATTGGATCTCGGCAAACACACCACAAAATAATATTACATCAAATAGATCTCCAAGAACATCAAGGAGAACTTTGTATTCAGAATCAAAGAGGGAGAAGAAGCCATCTAGATAATAACTATGGACCCGAAGGTCTATGGTAAACTACTCACGCTTCATCGAAGAGGTAATGGTGTTGATTTTGAAGCCCTCCGTGATGGAATCCACCTCCGGCAGATCGCTGAAAAAGGCCCCAAGATGGGATCTCACTGGTATAAGAGTATATATATGCAAAGAACTAGGTCAGTGGAGCTACGAGGGGACCACGAGGGTGGGGGCGCGCCTACCCACCTGGGCGCGCCCTCCTACCTCGTGGCCTCCTCGTTACGTCTCCTACTTCGTCTCCAAGTCTTCTGGTTTGCTTTCGGTCCAAGAAAGATCATCGTGAAGGTTTCATTCCGTTTGGACTCCGTTTGGTATTCCTTTTACGCGAAACTCTAAAATAGGCAAAAAAACATAAACTGGCACTGGGCCTTCGGCTAATAGGTTAGTCCCAAAAATAATATAAAAGAGCATATTAAAGCCCATTAAACATCCAAAACAGATAATATAATAGCATGGAACAGTCAAAAATTATAGATACGTTGGAGACGTATTAGGGGTGTGTGCCTCCCCTATGTGGGCTGTCCTCTCTCTCCCCTATGGCCCATGTTGGCCCATTGCTTCCCCGAGGGGTTCCGGTAACCCCTCTAGCACTCCATTTTTACCCGAAACCAATCAGAACTCTTCCGGTCTCCGAATAACATAGTCCAATATATCAATCTTTATGTCTCGACCATTTTGATACTCCTCGTCACATCTGTGATCTCATCCGGGACTCCGAACAAACTTCGGTCATCAAAAACATATAACTCATAATACAAATCATCACCGAACGTTAAGCGTGCGGACCCTGCGGGTTCGAGAACTATGTAGACATGATCAAGACACATCTCCGATCAATAACCAATAGCGGAACCTGGATGCTCATATTGGCTCCTACATATTCTACGAAGTTCTTTATCGGTCAATCCGCATAACAACATACATTTTTCCCTTTGTCATCGGTGTGTTACTTGCCCGAGATTCGATCGTCGGTATCATCATACCTAGTTCAATCTCGTTACCGGCAAGTCTCTTTACTCGTTTTGTAATGCTTCATCCCGCAACTAACTCATTAGTCACATTGCTTGCAAGGCTTATAGTGATGAGTCATCACCAAGAGGGACCAGAGATACCTCTCTAATACACGGAGTGACAAATCCTAATCTCAATCTATGCCAACCCAACAAACACCTTCAGAGACACCTATAGAGCATCTTTATAATCACCTAGTTACATTGTGATGTTTGATAGCACACAAGGTGTTCCTCCGGTATTTGGGAGTTGCATAATATCATAGTCTAAGGAACATGTATAAGTCATGAAGAAAGCAGTAGCAATGAAACTGTAACAATCATAATGCTAAGCTAACGGATGGGTCTTGTCCATCACATCATTTTCCTAATGATGTGATCTCGTTCATCAAATGACAACACATGTGTATGGTTAGGAAACATAACCATCTTTGATTAACGAGCTAGCCAAGTCGAGGCATACTATGGACACTTTGTTTTGTCTATGTATTCACACATGTACTAAGTTTCCAGTTAATACAATTCTAGCATGAATAATTATCAGTTATCATGATATAAGGAAATATAAATAACAACTTTATTATTGCCTCTAGGGCATATTTCCTTCAGTCTCCCACTAGCACTAGAGTCAATAATCTAGATTACACAGTAATGATTCTAACACCCATGGAGTATTGGTGCTGATAATATTTTGCTCGTGGAAGAGGCTAGTCAACGGTTCTGCAACATTCAGATCCGTATGTATTTTGCAAATCTCTATGTCTCCCTCCACGACTTGATGCCAGATGGAATTGAAGCGTCTCTTGATTTGTTTGGTTCTCTTGTGAAATCTAGATTCCTTTGCCAAGGAAATTCCACCAGTATTGTCACAAAAGATTTTCATTGGACCCGATGCACTAGGTATGACACCTAGATCAGATATGAACTCCTTCATCCAGACTCCTTCATTTGCTGCTTCCGAAGCAGCTATGTACTCCGCTTCACACGTAGATCCCGCCACGACGCTTTGCTTGGAACTGCACCAACTGACAGCTCCACAATTCAATAAAAATACGTATCCGTATTGCGACTTAGAGTCATCCGGATCAGTGTCAAAGCTTGCATTGATGTAACCATTTACGACGAGCTCTTTGTCACTCCCATAAATGAGAAACATATCCTTAGTCCCTTTCAGGTATTTCAGGATGTTCTTGACCGTTGTCCAGTGCTCCCCTCTTGGAATACTTTGGTACCTCCCTGCTATACTTATAGCAAGGCACACATCAGGTCTGGTACACAGCATTGCATACATGATAGAACCTATGGCTGAAGCATAGGGAATGACTTTCATTTTCTCTCTAGCTTCAGCAGTGGTTGGGCATTGAGTCTGACTCAAATTCACACCTTGTAATACGTGCAAGAACCCCTTCTTTGACTGATCCATTTTGAACTTCTTAAAAACTTTATCAAGGTCTGTGCTTTGTGAAAGTCCAATTAAGTGCTATCGAGAAATTCTATATCATTCCCAATCAACAATATGTCATCCACATGTAATATTAGAAATGCTACAGAGCTCCCACTCACTTCCTTGTAAATACATGCTTCTCCAAAAGTCTGTATAAAACCATATGCTTTGATCACACTACCAAAGCGTTTATTCCAACTCCGAGAGGCTTGCACCAGTCCATAAATGGATCCCTAGAGCTTGCACACTATGTTAGCACCCTTTGGATTGACAAAACCTTCTGGTTGCATCATATACAACTCTACTTCCGGAAAATCCAATCAGGAATGCAGTTTTGACATCCATCTGCCAAATTTCATAATCATAGAATGCGGCAATTGCTAACATGATTCGGACAGACTTAAGCATCGCTACGGGTGAGAAAGTCCCATCATAGTCAACTCCTTGAACTTGTCGAAAACCTTTCACAACAAGTCGAGCTTTGTAGATGATAACCCATAAGTATAGGGGATAATTGTAGCCTCTTTCAATAAGTAAGAGTGTCGAACCCAACGAGGAGCTAAAGGTAGAACAAATACTCTCAAGTCCTATCTGCCACTGATACGACTCTATGCACGCTTAGTGTTTGCTTTACCTAGAACAAGTATGAAACTAGAAGTACTTTGTAGGTGTTGTTGGATAGGTTTGCAAGATAATAAATAACACGTAAAAAGTAGGGGCTGTTTATAAAAAGAGGCAATAAAGTAAATATAGCGAGTTCGGAAAAGTGGTGGTAGGACTTGTGAAATTGTCCCTAAGAAATTTACTACGTTACTAGACCGGTAATCACTACTGCAATTCCATTTGAGGGAGAGGCATAAGCTAACATACTTTATCTTCTTGGATCATATGCACTTACGATTGGAACTCTAGCAAGCATCCGCAACTACTAAAGATCATTAAGGTAAAACCCAACCATATCATTAAAGTATCAAGTCCCCTTTATCCCATACGCAAACAACCTACTTACTCGGGTCTGTGCTTCTGTCACTCACGCCACCCACCATAAGCAAATCATGAACATATTGCAAACCCTACAGCAGGAATCCCTCACGCTTGCACGACATGGAGGGTACAATAGGACAACACCAATAATAAAACATGCAATTCAAACCAATCATAGCAATTCATCAATCACCGATAGGACAACAAAAATCTACTCAGACATCATAAGATGGCAACACATCATTGGATAATAATATGAAGCATAAAGCATCATGTTCAAGTAGAGGGTACAGCGGGTTGCGGGAGAGTGGACCGCTAAATATAGATGGGGGAAGGTGATGGAGATGTTGGTGAAGATGGCGGAGGTGTTGGTGAAGATCGTGGTGATGATGATGGCCCCCGACGGTGTTCCGACGCCATCGGAAGCAAGGGGGAGAGAGCCCCCTCTTCTTCTTCTTCTTCCTTGACCTTCTCCCTAGATGGGAGAAGGGTTTCCCCTCTGGTCCTTGGCTCCCATGGCATGGGAGGGGCAAGAGCCCCTCCGAGATTGGATCTATCTCTCTGTCTCTCTCTGTTTCTGCGTTCCCAGATCCTTCCCTTTCACAATTTCTTCTATATCCGAAGATATGTCACTCCGATTGGGTTGAATCTTTCGCTCAGATTTTTCTCATAAAATTAGCTTTCTTGCGGCAAAAGAAGAGCATCAACCGCCTTACGGGGTGCCCACGAGGGTCCAGGGCGCGCCTACCCCCTGGGGCGCGCCCCCTGCCTCGTGGCCCCCTCGGGCACCGTCTTGCATTGGTTTTTTCCCAAAAATCATAAATATTCCAAAAATATCCTCCGTCTGTTTTTATCTCATTTGGACTCCATTTGATATTGGGTTTCTGCGAAACATAAAACATGCAACAAACATGAACTAGCACTGGGCACTGGATCAATATGTTAGTCCCAAAAATAGTATAAAAAGTTGCCAAAAGTATATGAAAGTTGAATAATATTGGCATGGAACAATCAAAAATTATAGATACGACGGAGGCGTATCAGCATCCCCAAGCTTAATTCCTGCTCGTCCTCGAGTAGGTAAATGATAAAAAAGATAATTGTTGATGTGGAATGCTACCTAGCATAATCTTGATCATATATCTAATCATGGCATGAATATTAAGACACGAGTGATTCAAAGCAATAGTCTATCATTTGACATAAAAACGATAATACTTCGAGCGTACTAATAAAGCAATCATGTCTTTTGAAAACAGCATGGCCAAAGAAAGTTATCCCTACAAAATCATATAGTCTGGCTGTTGCTCTATCTTCATCACACAAAGTATTTAATCGTGCACAACCCCGATGACAAGCCAAGCAATTGTTTCATACTTTAGTAATCTCAAACTTTTTCAACTTTCACGCAATACATGAGTGTGAGCCATGGATATAGCACTATAGGTGGAATAGAATATGATGGTGGAGGTTATGTGGAGAAGACAAAAAAGAGAAGATAGTCTCACATCAACTGGCGTATCAACGAGCTATGGAGATGCCCATCAATAGATATCAATGGTAGTGAGTAGGGATTGCCATGCAACGGATGCACTAGAGCTATAAGTGTATGAAAGCTCAAACTAAAAACTAAGTGGGTGTGCATCCAACTTGCTTGCTCATGAAGACCTCGGGCATTTGAGGAAGCCCATCATAGGAATATACAAGCCAAGTTCTATAATAAAAATTCCCATTAGTATATGAAAGTGAAAGCATAGGAGGCTCTCTCTATGAAGAACATGGTGCTACTCTGAAGCACAAGTGTGGAAAAAGGATAGTAGCATTGCCCCTTCTCTCTTTTTCTCTCATTTTTTTAATTTTATTTTTTTTATTTTTTTGGTGGGCTTCTTTGGCCTCTTTTTCTATTTGGGCTTCTTTGGCCTCTTTTATTTTTCATAAAGTCCAGAGTCTCATCCCGACTTGTGGGGAATCATAGTCTCCATCATCCTTTCCTCACTGGGGCAATGCTCTAATAATGATGATATCACACTTTTTTACTTACAACTCAATATTACAACTCGATACTAGAACAAAGATATGACTCTATATGAATGCCTTCGGCGGTGTACCGGGATGTGCAATGATCTAGCATAGCAATGGCATCAAAAAACGGACAAGCCATGAAAACATCATGCTACCTATCTTACGATCATGCAAAGCTATATGGAAATGAATGCTCAAGTCATGTATATGATGATGATGGAAGTTGCATGGCAATATATCTTGGAATGGCTATGGAAATGCCATAATAGGTAGGTATGGTGGCTGTTTTGGGGAAGGTATATGGTGGGTGTATGGTACCGGTGAAAATTGTGCGGCACAAGAGAGGCTAGCAATGGTGGAAGGGCGAGAGTGTGTATAATCCATGGACTCAACATTAGTCATAAAGAACTCATATACTTATTGCAAAAATCTACAAGCCATGGAAAACAAAGTACTACGCGCATGCTCCTAGGGGATAGATTGGTAGGAAAAAACCATCGCTCGTCCCCGACCGCCACTCATAAGGAAGACAATCAATAAATAAAATTGTGCTCCAACTTCATCATAAAGCGGTTCACCATACGTGCATGCTACGGGAATCACAAACCTCAACACAAGTATTTATACTAATCCACAGTCGCCCGCTAGCATGACTCTAATATCACCATCTTTATATCGCAAAACTATTGCAAGGAATCAAACATATCATATTCAGCGATTTACAAGTTTATGTAGGATTTTATGACTAACCATGTGAATGAGCAATTCCTGTCATCTCTCTAAATTGATATAAGTGAAGCAAGAGAGTTTAATTCTTTCTACAAAAGATATGCCCACGCTCTAACAAACATAAGTGAAGCGAAAGAGCATTCTACAAATGGCGGTTTTCTATATGAAGAGAAACAGGCAATCCAAACTTCAAAAGATATCAGTGAAGCACATGAAGCATTCTATAAAGCCATACTCAAAAGATATAAGTGAAGTACAATGAGCATTCTATAAATCAACCAAGGACTATCTCATACCAGCATGATGCATAAAATAAAAGTGAAAACTAAATGCAAAAGACGCTCCAAGACTTGCACATATCGCATGAACGAAACGAATCTGAAAACATACCGGTACTTGTTGAAGAAAGAGGGGATGCCTTCCGGGGCATCCCCAAGCTTAGACGCTTGAGTCTCCTTGAATATTTACTTGGGGTGCCTTGTGAATCCCCAAGCTTGAGCTCTTGCCTCTCCTCCTTTTCCTCATATCGAGACCTTCTCGATCAAACACTTCATCCACACAAAAGTTCAACAGAAAACTCGGTAAGATCCGTTAGTATAATAAAGCAAATCACTACTCTAGGTACTGTTGCAAACCAATTCATATTTTGTTTTTGCATTGTGTCTACTGTAATATAACTTTTCCATTGCTTAGTCCCCTGATAGAAATTGATAGTTTCATCAAAGCAAGCAAACTATGCACCAAAAACAGAATCTGTCAAAAACAAAACAGTCTGTAGCAAACTGAACATTCACCATACTTCTGGTACCCCCAATATTCTACAAAAATTAGGAAAAATAAAAAATTTGTACAGAAAGACAGTGCAAAAATAATCAGAACCATTTGACGTTCCAGTAAAAAATGTTAAATCGCGCACTACAGACAAAGTTTCTGTCCTGCACCGTACAAACCAACAAGCATTGTAAACATCCTAAAGGCAAACCTTGGAACATTATTTTTATAATACAATGGAATTGTACAAGGGGATAATTATTTTTGATGAAAAGTTTCTGTAATCAAGATTCACAAATTTTCCGTGAGCATGAACAAAGTTCAAGGAGCTCTCCCACTTCAACAATGCGTGTCTCTCTCACTTTCACTTTCCTTTTTGAAAAGTTTTGGGTTCCCCCATTTATTTTTTTGTTTTTAAACTATATAAAAGCACTCAACAGAAATAAATGACTCTCTAAAACTTCTGGGTTGTCTCCCTGGCAGCGCTTTCTTTAAAGCCATTAAGCTAGGCATAAAGTGCTCAAGTAATGGATCCACCCGGATCCCAAGGTATATCAAAGCCAATTTTAATTAACAATGATTTGTAATTTAGTAGTGAGCACAAAGTAACATATATCATGCAACAATGAAGTCTAACTCTCTTCATATGCATTGGCATGTCATAAAAGAACAATTCATGCACACAAAGTAAAGGCCAATGCATAGTATAAACGGTTTCTTGCAATTTTATCATATTGGAAACATAGAGAGGTGGAGATATAGTTCCTCTCTCATAATAATTGCAAGTAGGAGCAGCAAGCACATGCGTATTATATCCATCAAAATTATCATGTGCAACGGTAAAAGGCAACCCATCAATATAATCCTTAATAAGCGCAAACTTCTCCGATATAGTGTAGTTTGGAGAATTCAAAAAGATAATAGGACTATCATGCGTGGGTGCAATAGCAACAATTTCATGTTTAACATAAGGAACTATAGCAAGTTCGTCTCCATAAGAATAATTCATACTGGCATCTTGGCCACAAGCATAGCAAGCATCATCAAAAAGGGATATTTCAAGAGAATCAACGGGATCATAACAATCATCATAGCAATCATCCTTCGGTAAGCATGAAGGGGAATTAAACAATGTATGAGTTGAAGAGTTACTCTCATTAGAAGGTGGGCACGGGTAGCTAATCTGCTATTCCTCCTTTTGTTCTTCGCTCTCCTCGTCATCTGTTTCATCCTATGAGCTCACAGTTTCATCAATTTCTTCTTCCATACACTCCTGCAAAATATTAGTCTCTTCTTGGACAACGGAGAAGTCCTCAATATATGGTTTAACAGAGGCACTAGAAGCATAATTATCATAACAATATTCAAGTATGGCAAAATTTTCAGATTTGTAGAGAGTAGCATCATACTTTTCAATCAAAGAAGCAATTTCATAAGCACCCTTAAAAGCAACAAATTCTTCAATTTGTTGAACATCATAGTAATTATAAATACCCTTAGCATACGAAGATACGATTCCATTATCACTAAACTCACATTGGTAGGGAAGGTGTTTCTTAGGGTTTTCAGAACAACAAGTAACATCATATATTCCACATAAATTCCAAGCATAGCATTGCAAGCGATGAATTTGATCCAGTAAAAGTTTCCGCTTTTCAAATATAGGGTGTCGCACATAACAAGCATGCTCATCTAAAGATAAGACCTCAACTAAGCTAGTGGGGTTTTCAGCACGAGCACAAAGGGATCGAAGATGATCCAAGTCAAAAGCTTCAGGAGTGTGATAGATTTTGAGTGGTTCTTCAACCATTGGTTCAGTAGGTATAACTAATTTTTTTGGTATTTTGCGTTTCCTACCCATAATTAAAGATAGAAAACAACTAAGAACAGCAAATAAAAATTACTTAGTGATAAAGCAAACAAGCACACACGAGAGTATTCACCCCATGCTATGACTCCCTGGCAACGGCGCCAGAAAAGGTCTTGATAACCCACAAGTATAGGGGATAATTGTAGCCTCTTTCGATAAGTAAGAGTGTTGAACCCTGATGTCTACTACACAACCTTCTTCTTGTAGACATTGTTGGGCCTGCAAGTGCACAGGTTTGTAGGACAGTAGCAAATTTCCCACAAGTGGATGACCTAAGGTTTATCAATCCGCATGAGGCGTAGGATGAAGATGGTCTCTCTTAAGCAACCCTGCAACCAAATAACAAAGAGTCTCTTGTGTCCCCAACACATCCAATACAATGGTAAATTGTATAGGTGCACTAGTTCGGCGAAGAGATGGTGATACAAGTGCAATATGGATGGTAGATATAGATTTTTGTAATCTGAAAATATAAAAACAGCAAGGTAACTAATGATAAAAGTGAGCGTAAACGGTATTGCAATGGTTGGAAACAAGGCCTAGGGTTCATACTTTCACTAGTGCAAGTTCTCTCAACAATAATAACATAGATAGATCATATAACAATCCCTCAACATGCAACTCCAAAGCCACTAACAGCGAAGAACAAACAAAGAGATTATGGGAGGGTACGAAACCACCTCAAATTTATTCTTTCGGATCAATCTATTCAATTGTTCGTACTAGAATAACACCTTAAGACACAAATCAACCAAAACCCTAATGTCACCTAGATACTCCATTGTCACCTCAAGTATCCGTGGGCATGATTATATGATATGCATCACACAATCTCAGATTCATCCAACCAACACAAAGTACTTCAAAGAGTGCCCCAAAGTTTCTACCGGAGAGTCAAGAAAACGTGTGCCAACCCCTATGCATAGGTTCATGGGCCGAACCCGCAAGTTGGTCACCAAAACATACATCAAGTGGCACGTGATATCCCATTATCACCACAAATAAACACGGCAAGACATACATCAAGTGTTCTCAAATAAAGACTCAATCTGATAAGATAACTTCAAGAGGGAAACTCAATTCATTACAAGAGAGTAGAGGGGGAGAAACATCATAAGATCCAACTATAATAGCAAAGCTCGCAATACATCAAGATCGTGCCATAGAGAGAACATGAGAGAGAGAGAGAGATCAAACACATAGCTACTGGTACATACCCTCAGCCCCGAGGGTGAACTACTCCCTCCTCGTCATGGATAGCGCCGGGATGATGAAGATGGCCACCGGTGATGGGTTCCCCCTCCGGTAGGGTGCCGGAACGGACTCCTAAGAGGTTTTTGGTGGCTACAGAGGCTTGCGGCGTCGGAACTCCTGATCTATCTTGATTTTCGATGTTTTTAGGGTACGTAGGCTTATATAGGCGAAAGAAGTCGGTCGGGAGGTGCTCGAGGGGCCCATGAGACAAGGGGCGCGCCCAGTAGGGGGGCACCCTCCTATCTCGTGGCCTCCTCGAGGATCTTCTGACGTGAACTCCAAGTCTCCCGGATCATATTCTTCCAAAAAATCACGCTGCCAAAGGTTTCATTCCGTTTGGACTTCGTTTTATATTCCTTTTCCTCGAAATACTAAAACAGGCAATAAAAAAGCAATATGGGTTGGGCCTCCGGTTAATAGGTTAGTCCCAAAAGTAATATAAAAGTGTATAATAAAGCCCATAATCATTCAAAACAGATAATAAAATAGCATGAATGCTTCATAAATTATAGATACGTTGGAGACGTATCAAACCCAACGAGGAGCTAAAGCTAGAACAAATACTCTCTCAAGTCCTATCTGCCACTGGTACGACTCTATGCATGCTTAGTGTTCGCTTTACCGAGAACAAGTATGACACTAGAAGTACTTTGTAGGTGTTTTTGGATAGGTTTGCAAGATAATAAAGAACACGTAAAAAAGTAGGGGCTGTTTATATAAATAAACAATAAAGTAAATATAGCGAGTGTGGAAAAGTGGTGGTAGGAGTTGTGAAATTGTCCCTAAGCAATTGACTACGTTACTACACAGGTAATCACTATTGAAATTCTATTTGAGGGAGAGGCATAAGCTAACAGACTTTCTCTTCTTGGATCATATGCACTTATGATTGGAACTCTAGCAAGCATCCGCAACTACTAAAGATCATTAAGGTAAAACCCAACCATAGCATTAAAGTATCAAGTCCCCTTTATCCCATACGCAAACAACCTACACCATAAGCAAATCATGAACATATTGCAAACCCTACAGCGGGAATCCCTCACGCTTGTGCGACACGGAGGGCACAATAGGACAGCACCAATAATAAAACATGCAATTCAAACCAATCATAGCAATTCATCAATCACCGGTAGGACAAAGAAAATCTACTCAGACATCATAAGATGGCAACACATCATTGGATAATAATATGAAGCATAAAGCACCATGTTCAAGTAGAGGGTACAACGGGTTGCGGGAGAGTGGACCGCTGAGTATAGATGGGGGAAGGTGATGGAGATGTTGGTGAAGATGGCGGAGGTGTTGATGAAGATTGCGGTGATGATGATGGCCCCCGGCGGTGTTCCGGCGCCACCGGAAACAAGGGGGAGAGAGCCCCCCTTCTTCTTCTTCCTCTTCCTTGACCTTCTCCCTAGATGGGAGAAGGGTTTCCCCTCTGGTCCTTCGCTCCCATGGCATGGGAGGGGCGAGAGCCCCTCCGAGATTGGATCTATCTCTCTGTCTCGCTCTGTTTCTGCGTTCCCAGATCCTTCCCTTTCACCGTTTCTTTTATATCCGGAGATCCGTAACTCCGATTGGGTAGAATATTTCGCCCAGATTTTTCTCATAAAATTAGCTTTCTTGCGGCAAAAGAAGAGCGTCAACCGCCTTACGGGGTGCCCACGAGAGTCCAGGCCGCGCCCCCTACCTCGTGGCCCCCTCGGGA
Source organism: Triticum dicoccoides (assembly GCF_002162155.2). NCBI lineage: Eukaryota > Viridiplantae > Streptophyta > Magnoliopsida > Poales > Poaceae > Triticum > Triticum dicoccoides. Next base: position 164,555,986 of record NC_041393.1, read on the forward strand.
ACCATCTCGCGTTGGTTTTTCTTCCCAAAAATCATAAATATTCCAAAAATATTCTCCATCATTTTTTATCCCATTTGGACTCCGTTTGATATTGGGTTTCTGCGAAACATAAAACATGCAACAAACAGGAACTAGCACTGGGCACTGGATCAATATGTTAGTCCCAAAAATAGTATAAAAAGTTGCCAAAAGTATATGAAAGTTGAATAATATTGGCATGGAACAATCAAAAATTATAGATATGACGGAGACGTATCAGTAGACAGTAACCTTACCCTCAGCGTCAGTCTTCTTCTTAAAGATTCATTTATTTTCTATGGCTTGCCGATCATCAGGCAAATCCACCAAAGTCCACACTTTGTTCTCATACATGGATCCCATCTCAGATTTAATGGCCTCAAGCCATTTCGCAGAATCTGGGCTCATCATCGCTTCCTCATAGTTCGTAGGTTCATCAGGTCTAGTAACAGGACTTCTAGAATAGGATTACCATACCACTCTGGTGCGGACCGTACTCTGGAAGACCTACGAGGTTCTGCAGTTACTTGATCTGAAGTTTCATGATCATCATCATTATCTTCCTCACTAATTGGTGTAGGAATCACTCGAACTGATTTCTATGATGAACTACTTTCCAATTCAGGAGAAGGTACAACTACCTCATCAAGTTCTACTTTCCTCCCACTCCTTTCGAGAGAAACTCCTTCTCTAGAAAGGATCCATTCTTAGCAACGAATATCTTGCCTTCGATCTGTGATAGAAGGTGTACCCGGCAGTTTTCTTTAGGTATCCTATGAAGACGCACTTCTCCGATTTGGGTTCGAGCTTATCAGGTTGAAGCTTTTTCACATAAGCATCACAGCCCCAAACTTTAAGAAACGACAACTTTGGTTTCTTTCCATACCACAGTTCATAAGGTGTTGTCTCAATGGATTTTGATGGTGCCCTATTTAAAGTGAATGCAGCAGTCTCTAAAGCATAACCCCAAAACGATAGCGGTAAATCAGTAAGAGACATCATAGATTGCACCGTGTGCAATAAAGTACGGTTAGGACATTCCGACACACCATTTCGCTGTGGTGTTCCAAGTGGCGTAAGTTGTGAAACTATTCCACATTGTTTCAAATGAAGACCAAACTCGTAACTCAAATATTCGCCTCCACGATTAGATCGCAGAAACTTTATTTTCTTGTTACGATGATTTTCCACTTCACTCTAAAATTCTTTGAACTTTTCAAATGTTTCCGACTTATGTTTCATTAAGTAGATATACCCATATCTGCTCAAATCATGTGTGAAGGTAAGAAAATAATTATACCCGCCACGAGCCTCAACACTCATTGGACCGCATACATCAGTATGTATTATCAATTAGTCGGTAGCTCATTCCATTGTTCAGGAGAATGGAGTTTTAGTCATCTTGCCCATGAGGCATGGTTCGCAAGCACCAAGTAATTCATAATCAAGTGATTCCAAAATCCCATTAGCATGGAGTTTCTTCATGCGCTTTACACCAATATGACCTAAACGGCAGTGCCACAAATAAGTTGCACTATCATTATCAACTTTGCATCTGTTGGCTTCAATATTATGAACATGTGTATCACCACGATCGAGATTTGACAAAAATAGACCACTCAACAAGGGTGCATGACCATAAAAGATATTACTCATATAAATAGAACAACCATTATTCTCTGATTTAAATGAATAACCATCTCGCATCAAACAAGATCCATATATAATGTTCATGCTCAACGCTGGCACCAAATAACAATTATTCAGGTCTAAAACTAACCCCGAAGGTAGATGCAGAGGTAGCGTGCCGACGGCGATCACATCGAGCTTGGAACCATTCCTGACACGCATTGTCACCTCCTCCGTAGCCAATCTTCATTTAATCCATAGCCCCTATTTCGAGTTGCAAATATGAGCAACAAAACCAGTATCAAATACCCAGGCGCTACTACGAGCATTAGTAAGGTACACATCAATAACATGTATATCAAATATACCTTTCACTTTGCCATCCTTCTTATCCGCCAAATACTTGGGGCAGTTCCTCTTCCAGTGACCAGTCCCTTTTCAGTAGAAGCACTCATTTTCAGGCTTAGGTCTAGACTTGGGCTTCTTCCCTTGAGCAGCAACTTGTTTGTCGTTCTTCTTGAAGTTCCCCTTCTTCCCTTTGCCCTTTTTCTTGAAACTAGTGGTCTTGTTAACCATCAACACTTGATGCTCCTTCTTGATTTCTACCTCCACAACTTTTAGCATTGTGAAGAGCTCGGGAATTGTTTTTGCCATCCCTTGCATACTATAGTTCATCACAAAGCCTTTATAGCTTGGTGGCAGTGATTGAAGAACTCTGTCAATGACACTATCATCAGGAAGATTAACTCCCAGCTGAGTCAAGTGGTTATGATACCTAGACATTTTGAGTATATGTTCACTGACAGAACTATTCTCCTCCATCTTGCAGCTATAGAACTTGTTGGAGACTTCATATCTCTCAACTCAGGCATTTTCTTGAAATATTAACTTCAACTCTTGGAACATCTCATATGCTCCATGACGTTTAAAATGTCTTTGAAGTCCCGATTCTAAGCCGTAAAGCATGGCACACTAAACTATCGAGTAGTCATCAACACGTGTCTGCCAGGCATTCACAATGTCTGCAGTTGCTGGCGCAAGTGGTACACCTAGCGGTGCTTCCAGGACGTAATTCTTCTATGCAGCAATGAGGATAATCCTCAGGTTACGGACCCAGTCCGTGTAATTGCTACCATCATCTTTCAACTTAGCTTTCTCTAGGAACGCATTAAAATTCAAAGGAACGGTAGCACGGGCCATTGATCTACAACAACATAGACATGCAAAAACTATCAGGACTAAGTTCATGATAAATTAAAGTTCAGTTAATCATATTACTTAAGAACTCCCACTTAGATAGACATCCCTCTAGTCATCTAAATGATCACGTGATCCAAATCAACTAGACCATGTCCGATCATCACGTGAGATGTAGTAGTTTTCAATGGTGAACATCACTATGTTGATCACATCTACTATATGATTCACGTTCGACCTTTCGGTCTTAGTGTTCTGAAGCCATATCTGCATATGCTAGGCTTGTCAAGTTTAACCCGAGTATTTTGCACGTGCAAAATAGGCTTGCACCCATTGTATGTGAACGTAGAGCTTATCACACGAGATCATCACATGGTGTCTCAGCACGACAAACTGTAGCAACGGTGCATACTAAGGGAGAACACTTATACCTTGAAATTTAGTAAGGGGTCATCTTATAATGCTACCGCCATACTAAGCAAAATAAGATGCATAAAAAGATAAACATCACGTGCAATCAAAATATGTGACATGATATGGCCATCATCATCTTGTGCTCATGGTCTCCATCACCGAAGCATCATCATGATCTCCATCGTCACCGGCTTGACACCTTGATCTCCATCGTAGCATCGTTGTCGTATCGCCAACTATTGCTTCTACGACTATCGCTACCGCTTAGTGATAAAGTAAAGCAATTACATGGTGATTCCATTTCATACAATAAAGCGACAACCATATGGCTCCTGCCAGTTGCCGATAACTCTGTTACAAAACATGATCATCTCATACAACAATTTATATCTCATCATGCCTTGACCATATCACATCACAACAAGCCCTCCAAAAACAAGTTAGACGTCCTCTACCTTGTTGTTGCAAGTTTTATGTGGCTGCTACGGGCTTCTAGCAAGAACCCTTCTTACCTACGCATCAAAACCACAACGATTTTTCATCAAGTGTGATGTTTTAACCTTCAACAAGGACCGTCTGTAGTCAAAGTCGATCCAACTAAAGTTGGAGAAACAGACACCCGCCAGCCACCTATGTGCAAAAGCATGTCGGTAGAACCAGTCTCATGAACATGGCCATGTAATGTCGGTCCAGGCCCCTTCATCCAACAATATCGCTGAATCAAAGTAAGATGTTGGTGGTAAGCAGTATGAATATTATCGCCCACAACTCTTTGTGTTCTACTCGTGCATAAAACATCTACGCATAGACCTGGCTCGGATGCCACTGTTGGGGAACGTAGTAATTCAAAAAAATTCCTACGATCATGCAAGATATATCTAGGAGATGCATAGCAACGAGAGGGGAGAGCGTGTCCACATACCCTCATAGGCCGAAAGCGCAAGCGTTTAGTTAACACGGTTGATGTAGTCGAACGTCTTCACGATCCAACCGATCCAAGTACCGAACGTATGGAACCTCCGTGTTCAGCACACGTTCAGCGCGATGATGTCTCTCGAGCTCTTAATCTAGTTAAGGATGAGGCAGAGTTCCGTCAGCATGACGGCGTGGCGACGGTGTTGATGATGTTACCGACGTAGGGCTTTGCCTAAGCACTACAACGATATACCGAGGTGTTGAACTATGGAGGCACCGCACACAGCTAAGAGAACAACTGTTGTGCTTTGGGGTGCCCCCTGCCCCCGTATATAAAGGAGGAGAGGGGGAGGCCGGCCGGCCCTGTAGGGCGCGCTAAGAGGAGGGAGTCCTACTAGGACTCCAAGTCCTAGTAGGATCCACTTGGTGGAAGGGGGAGGAAGGAAGGGAGAGGGAGAGGGGAAGGGGGGCCGCGCCCCTTCCCTTGTCCTATTCAGACTCCCCATGGGGGGCGCCTCCCCTATGTGGGTTGTCCTCTCTCTCCCCCCCCTATGGCACATGTTGGCCCATTGCATCCCCGGGGAGGGGGTCCGGTAACCCCTCCAGCACTCCATTTTTACCTGAAACCACTCGGAACTCTTCTGGTGTCCGAATAACATAGTCCAATATATCAATCTTTATGTCTCGACCATTTCGAGACTCCTCTTCACGTCTGTGATCTCATCCGGGACTCCGAACAGACTTCGGTTGTCAAAAACACATAACTCATAATACAAATCGTCATCGAACGTTAAGCGTGCGGACCCTATGGGTTCGAGAACTATGTAGACATGATAGAGACACATCTCCGATCAATAACCAATAGCGGAACCTGCATGCTCATATTGGCTCCTACATATTCTACGAAGATCTTTATCAGTCAAACCACATAACAACTTACGTTGTTCCCTTTGTCATCGGTATGTTACTTGCTCGAGATTCGATCATCGGTATCATCATACCTAGTTCAATCTCATTACCGGCAAGTCTCTTTACTCGTTCTGTAATGCTTCTTCCCGCAACTAACTCATTAGTCACATTGCTTGCAAGGCTTATAGTGATGAGTCATTACCGAGAGGGCCCAGAGATACCTCTCTGATACACGGCGTGACAAATCCTAATCTCGATCTATGCCAACCCAACAAACACCTTCGGAGACACCTGTAGGGCATCTTTATAATCACCCAGTTATGTTGTGACGTTTGATAGCACAGAAGGTGTTCCTCCGGTATTCAGGAGTTGCATAATCTCATAGTCTGAGGAACATGTATAAGTCATGAAGAAAGCATTAGCAATGAAACTGTAACGATCATAATGCTAAGCTAACGGATGGGTCTTGTCCATCACATCATTCTCCTAATGATGTGATCCCATTCATCGAATGACAACACATGTCTATGGTTAGGAAACATAACCATCCTTGATTAACGAGCTAGCCAAAGTCGAGGCATACTAGGGACACTTTATTTTGTCTATGTATTCACACATGTACTAAGTTTCCGGTTAATACAATTCTAGCATGAATAATAAACATTTATCATGATATAAGGAAATATAAGTAACAACTCTATTATTACCTCTAGGGCATATTTCCTTCACCTTGGTGGTACCTCCCTCGCAAAGGGCCTCGGGAGGTGAATCCACGTGTGTGGTGGAATTGCCGCCCACACAATGAACTCTCGGGCCGAGCCTTTGATGTGGGGCTGCGAAGGAAGCAGCCTCGTGGCTGCTGCTTGCCCTCCTCCACGGCCCCGCTCCACGCGGTGCCGGTCGCCATGCGCCAGGCCCTGCGCGTGGATGTACAAGGGAATCGGAAATCCCAGTGGGGCCCGCTCATTCCAAGGCCGCGTCATCACGACCTCGTCGGCGCCGCCCCAGGAGTGATCCGGCCTTTTCTTTGGTGGGAGTAGCTCAGGTTCCACCTCGAGGGCCTTCCCTTTCTCCGTTGTGGAGAACCTCCTGATCGGTGCCATGGACGTGTCGGCAAGGCGGTGAAGCAAGGAGAAGGAGGAGCGAGAAGCAAGAAGACGAATTTGAGTAGGGGGCTCTGCCCGCTCCCACATTTATAGCCAAGAGAAGGTAAATCGTCAGCCTCCCACGATCTCAAGTAATGATGATTTCCTCTGCATGCAGTAGGCAGATGTCAAGTCGGCCGGTTGCCGAGGCAGCATGCGAAAGCGGAAAACGCCCATGTCCAATCAAGTGCCACGCGTCGGCTTGGTCCGCAGGTGATTGGGGCCCGCAGTGTTCTGCACTTGCCCTTTGGCTTCGCCTCGAAGCCAAGTGCAAGCGTGCCTTGGGCCCGGGGGCTTCTGTTGGTGTTTTGGGAACCAGGGTACCCAGACTTGCCTGCCTGCGGCCCATAGTGTGGCTCCTTCGACGGCCTGGTACGGCCTATCTTCAACCACGACAGGACAAGACCCTCGCGAGGGGCCAAGCCTCGCAAGGCGGGCGACATCAAGACCTCCTGAGGGTGCGGCCATCCCAAACGGCCTCCTGACGGAGCGGAGATTTCTAGGAAAGACCCAGCCTCGTGAGGTTGAAATGACATCAGCCATGACGACCAAGGCCAGGCGCGCGCCAGCGGGTGCAGAGCAACAGGTTTCCTCTTTGGTGCAAAGGCGGCAAGCACACGTGTGGAGTCCCAAGGAATCAGCCAAATGTTTCCAATTGCGTGCAACAAGACCAGGACCGCTAGAACGGCAGGATGGATGTAATCATCGAGCCCACCACAACGTCATGATCAGAAGCTTTGTAGGCAAAGACCACCTTTCGCCAGGATCAGATGTACTTCTTGTCCCCTTTGAAATTTGGTTGTTGTGGGATCCCTTCCCGCCTAAGGTTTGGAGGAAGAGGACCGAGGCCACTATAAATATAGCCTAGCCACCATTGTAGGAAGCAGGGGTGATCAGCTCATTGAATCCCCAAGAGCTCATCACAAGAACAAGCCTCCTGAGGTTGTTCTTCCACTTGTACTAGTTCATCCTCAGCCCCTCGTGAAGCTAATCCACCACAAAGCAAGCGTAGGGTATTACACCGCAAGGTGGCCCGAACTTGGGTAAACTTTCGTGTACTTCTCCTTCTTGTTCATCGAGCTAGGTCGTGAGAGCAGCGGATCGATCGGCTTGAGAGGTTAAGTTCTTCGCACACGCCCTTGCGTTCGAACCTTTCTTGGGTCCGCGGAGCCTGGAATCCTGCAGTGGTACAATTGCAAACTCATTCTTTATTTATATTGGTGTGATATCTACTGTATTCCAACTTTTCCATGGTTCATATCCCCCGATACTACCCATAGATTCATCAAAATAAGCAAACAACACATAGAAAACAGAATCTGTCAAAAATAGAACAGTCTGTAGCAATCTGTAATTCTCAAATACTTCTGTAACTCCAAAACTTCTGAAAAATTATGACAACCTAGCAAATTTGTGCACCAATCCAGAGCAAAAAGAATCAGATCAAAAGCACATTTCAATAAAATCCAGGAAATTATTTACTGGGCGCAAAAGTTTCTGTTTTTCAGCAGGATCAAAACAATTATCCCCGTAAGCTATCCCAAAGGTCTTACTTGGCACAAACACTAATTAAAACACAAAGACACATCTAACAAGAGGCTAGATGGATTATCCAAAGCAAAACAGGCACAAAAAGCAAAGAACAAAAATAAAATTGGGTTGCCTCCCAACAAGCACTATTGTTTAACGCCCTTAGCTAGGCATAAAACACGAATAGATCTAGGTATTGTCATCTTTGGTATGCAATCCAGAAGTAGCTCTCATAATAGATTCATAAGGCAATTTAATTTTCTTTCTAGGAAATTTTTCCATGCCCTTACTTAATGGAAATTGAAATCTAATGTTTCCTTCTTTCGTATAAATAATTGCACCAATTGTTGTAACGAAAGGTCTACCAAGAATAATAGGATATGTAGGATTGCAATCTATACCTAGAACAATGAAATCTACGGGCACACAATTCCTATTTGAAACAATAAGAACATCATTAATACTTCCCATAGGTTTCTTAATAGTGGAATCCGCAAGATGCAAATTTAAAGAACAATCATCAAATTCGCGAGAACCTAACACATCACATAATGTTTTTGGAATTGTAGAAACGCTAGCACTCAAAACACACAAAGCATGGCACTCATAATCTTTAATCTTAATCTTAATAGTAGGTTCCCACTCATCATAAAGTTTTCTAGGGATAGAAACTTCCAAGTCAAGCTTTTCTTCAAAAGATTGCATCGTGGCATCATCGATATGTTTAGTAAAAGCTTTGTTTTGATTATAAGCACGAGGAGAATTCAACATTGATTGCAAAAAGGAAATACAATCTATTAAAGAACAATTATCATAATTAAATTCCTTGAAATCCAAAAGGGTGGGTTCATTGCTACTTAAAGTCTTGACCTCTCCAATCCCACTTTTATCAATTTTTGCATCAAGATCTAAAAACTTTGAATCATTGGGAGGCCTTTTTACTAAAGTTGACTCATCTCCAGTCCCATCTTTATCAAGATTTATATTATAAAACAAAGATTCAGTAGGAGTCACATCAATTACTTTAATATCTTCATCATTATTTTCACGAAAACTAGAAGAACACGCTTTTTCAAACAAATCTTGTTTAGCACGCATCTTAGCGGTTCTTTCTTTACACTCATAAATGGAAATTCTCATGGCTTTGAGAGACTCATTAATATCATACTTGGGTGGAATAGATCTAAGTTTCAAGGAATCAACATCAAGAGAAATTATATCCATGTTCCCAGCCAAATCATCAATCTTGAGACGTTTTTCTTCAATAAAACATTGAAATTCTTTTGTGAACTCATAAATTCTTTAACACTAATCTCAAAATCAGAGGGCATCTTATTAAAATTTCCATAAGAATTTTGTAGGAATTACCATAATTATTAGAGGAATTACTAGGAAACAGCCTAGGATTAAAGTTACCTCTATATGCGTTATTACCAAAAAAATCCTACCAACAAAATTCACATCCATAGATTCATTATTATTCTCAATCAATGTGGACAAAGGCGTATCATTAGGGTCAATAGAAGCACTCTTACTAGCAAATAATTTCATCAGTTCATCCATCCTTCCACTCAAAACATTAATCTCTTCAATTGCATGCACTTTTTTACTAGTGGAAGATCTTTCGGTGTGCCATTTAGAATAATTAACCATAATATTATATAGGAGTTTCGTAGCTTCTCATAAAGCAATTTCCATAAAAGTACCTCCCGCGGCCGAATCTAAAAGATTTTAGAAGCAAAATTCAACCCAGCGTAAATTTTTTGTATAATCATCCACAAATTCAAACCATGTGTAGGCAATTTCGTATCATCAATTTCATCCTCTCCCAAGATTGTGCAACATGTTCATGATCGAGTTGCTTAAAATTCATAATATCATTCATAAGGGAGATGATCTTAGCTGGAGGAAATACTTAGAGATGAAAGCATCTTTACACTTATTCCACGAATCAATACTATTTTTAGGCAAAGATGAAAACCAATCTTTAGTACGATCTCTAAGTGAAAACGGAAATTGTTTCAACTTAACAATATGATTATCCACATCTTTCTTTCTTTGCATATCATACAAATCAACGAAATTGTTTAGATGGGATGTGGCATCTTCTCTAGGCAGGCTAGAAAATTGATCTTTCATAACAAGATTCAACAAAGCGGCATTAATTTCACAAGATTCTGCACTAGTGCCAGGAGAAATTGGAGTAATAATAAAATCAATGTTATTGGTGATGGAAAAGTCACACGATTTGGTATTCTCTTGAGACATCATGACAAAGCAAGCAATCCAACACACGAGCACACGAAAAGCAAGCGAGAAAGACGAACGGAAGAGGGGCGAAGAAAAGGCAAATCTATTCGAAAATTGTTTTAGAAGTGGGGGAGAGGAAAACAAGAGGTGAATGGCGAATAATGTAATGCAAGAGATGAGAGTTTATGATGGGTACTTGGTATGCTTGACTTGGTGTAGATCTCCCTGGCAACAGCGCCAGAAATTCTTCCTGTTACTTCTTGAGCTTGCATTGGTTTTCCCCTTGACGAGGAAAGGGTGATGCAGCAAAGTAGAGATAGGTATTTCCGTCATTTTGAGAACCAAGGTATCAATCCAGTAGGAGACAATGCACAAATCACCGAATACCTGCACAAACAATCAAACAAACTTGCACCCAACACGATAAAGGGGTTGTTAATCCCTTCACGGTTACTTGCAAAAGTGAGATCTGATAGAGATAGATAAACGATGAAGTAAATAGGTATTTTTGGTTTATAGATCGGAAAATAAAAGATTGCAAGAATAGTAGATCAGAAACTAATATTGTAGATCGGGAACTTGTACCATGGAAAATAGACTCGGGGCCATAGGTTTCACTAGAGGCTTCTCCCAAGATAGAAAATAATACAATGGGTGAACAAATTATTGCCGAGCAATTGATAGAAAAGCGCATAGTTATGACGATATCTAAGGCAATTATCATGAATATAGGCATCACGTCCGTGTCAAGTAGACTGACTCCTGCCTGCATCTACTACTATTACTCCACACATCGACCACTATCCAGCATGCATCTAGAGTATTAAGTTCATAAAGAACGGAGTAATGCATTAAGTAAGATGACATGATGTAGAGGAATTAACTCAAGCAATATGATGAAAACCCCATCTTTTTATCCTTGATGGCAACAATACAACACGTGCCTTGTGGCCCCTACTGTCATTGGTAAAGGACACCGCAAGATTGAACCAAAAGCTACACACTTCTCCCATTGCAAGAAAAACCAATCTAGTTGGACAAACCAAATCGATAATTCGAAAAGACTTGCAAAGATATCAAATCATGCATATAAGAACTCAGAGAAGATTCAAATAATATTCATAGATAAGCTGATCATAAATCCAAGATTCATCGGATCTCGGCAAAAACACCACAAAAAAAGTATTACATCGAATAGATCTCCAAGAACATCAAGAAGAACATGGTATTGAGAATCAAAGAGAGAGAAGAAGCCATCTAGCTACTAGCTATGGACCCGTAGGTCTATGGTAAACTACCCACGCTTCAACGGAAGGGCAATGGTGTTGATGTAGAAGCCCTCCATGGTCGAATCCCCCTCCGGCAGGACGCCAAAAAAGGCCCCTAGATGGGATCTCACGAGTACAGAAGGTTGCAGCGGTGGAAAACTGTTTTCGTGGATGCCTCTGTTGGTTTGGGGATATATGGGAATATACAGGCGAAAGAATTAGGTCAGGAGGTGCACTAGGGGCCCACAAGGGTGGGGACGCACCCTACCCCCTATGTGCGCCCTCCGTCCTTGTGGCCACCTTATGGCTCCTCCGACTTCATCTCCAAGTCTCTTGGTTGTCTTCTGGTCCAAGAAAAATCATCGCGAAGGTTTTATTCCGTTTTGACTCCGTTTGGTATTCCTTTTCTATGAAACTCGAAAACAAGGAAAAAACAGGAACTGACACGGCGCTCTAGGTTAATAGGTTAGTACCAAAAATAATATAAAATAGCATATTAATGCATATAAACATCCAAAACAGGTAATATAATAGCATGGAACAATAAAAAATTATAGATACGTTGGAGACATATCAGCAATCCATCCGTATGTTGTACGCCACCAGGGCCAGCTGGTTGGTCGAGTCGGTATGTGTGTTGTTTGTTAGATGAATGTGTGTGTATGTGTTGTGTGGCCGGTTCTGATGGTTGAGGTCATTTGTCGTCAGGGTATGCTTGAGCTTTCCATCATTCTGGTTGTTCAGTTGCCATGACTAGTCCTCTTTCCGGTTGTTTGTTTGTTCGGACGTGCCCTGCCGGGCGATCTCCTCACCGACCACCACAACACACTCGAAATTGTGCTGACATTGTTTGTTTTTTTGTTGCAATTACGAGATGAAGAAAGGCCATAGCATATAAAAAATTAGATTCCTTTCACTGGCTCAACCAAACGGCTTATGTGTCGCCCAAGAACACTACAAAAAAATACACTTTCGTGATGATATGTGTTTGTCATAGTAGGTCATGTTTTCTGTCATGCATGTACATCCATGATGATTTTATGACAGAATCAAGATAGTCATACATGTGTTGTCGTAGAAGTGTTCCATGACATTACCAAAATTATCATCACGGAAGTGTCCACTTCCATGACGATAAATCGCGCGTCATAGAAGTGCTTTCATCAAGGGTGACCGACACATGGCATCCACCGTAACGGGTCGGCATTAAGCTATCTGGTTCTGGTTTGGATCCATAACCCGTTAACATCCCGGACCAATGGGGATTTTCCATGTGTAAAATTCTCAATGGCAAGAGGAACCACGTGTCGGCTCACCGTTGGGACAGATGTCATCCACTCATTGGACCGAAGGCGCCTATGATACGTCCACACACGGCACGGCCCAACAGAGGCCCATTCTAGTGAATAGGCCGGCCCGTTTGACTTGGTCAAAAGGTAGTGGCCGGCCCATAGAAAGCATGTTAACGGCCTATTCGCATATAGCCCATTTACAGCCCGCTAAGTCACGGCCCGTTACAGCCTATCCGAATTAGGCCTAGTAGCGTCATCTGGGCTAGCCAATATGATTCCAGCCCGTTGTAACTTCCGGCCCATTTATGGCCCATGATGTCTTTTGGCCCATATGAGTCCCTTTGTAACTCTTGGGCCATTAACTGCCCGTGGTGAAACTGGCCCACAATGAACAGCGTATCGTTTTATACCCACTAACAGCCCATTATTCCATTGAGCCATTTCCAGCATGTGTTACCTTTCAGCCTTCTCAGGGCCCATTTATTCTTGGGCTCATTTCACTACAAAAAAATACACTTCCGTGATGATACATGTTTGTCATAGTAGGTCGCATTTTGTGTCATGCATGTACATCCATGACGATTTTATGACAGAATCAAGATAGTCATACCTGTGCTGTCGTAGAAGTGTTCCATGACATTACCAAAATTATCATCACGGAAGTGTCCACTTCCATGACGATAAATCATGTGTCACAGAAGTGCTTTCGTCAAGGGTGATCGACACGTGGCATCCACCATAACGGAACGCCGTTAAGCTATCGGGTCGGGTTTTGGATCCGATAACCCGTTAACAGCCCCGACCAATGGGGATTTTCCACGTGTAAAATCATCATTGGCTGGAGGAAACACGTGTCGGCTCATCGTTGGGACAGATGTCATCCACTCATTGGACAGAAGGCGCCTATGATACGTCGACACGTGGCACGGCCCAACAGAGGCTCATTCCTGTGAAAAAGGCCGGCCCGTTTGACTTGGTCAAAAGGTGGCGGGTCGGCCCATGTAAAGCCTGTTAATGGCCTGTTCGCATATAGCCCATTTACATCCCGCTAACCCAAGGCCCGTTATGCCCTATCTGAATTAGGCCCAGTAGCGTCATCTAGGCCATCCAATATGATTCCAGTCCGTTTTCACTTCTGGCCCATGAATGGCCCATGACGTCTTTCGGACCATATGAGGCCCTATGTAACTCTTGGCCTACTAATGGCCCGTGGTGAAACTGGCTCGTAGTGAACAGTGTATCACTTTACACCCATTAATGGCCTATGGTGAAACTGGCCCGTAATGAACAGTGTATCACTTTATACCCATTAAAGGCCCATTATTCCATTGGGCCATTTCCATCCCATGTTATCTTTCGGCCTTCTTAGAGCCCATTTATTCTTGGGCTCATTTCCAGCATTTGTTTACTTACGGCCCGTTACTGTCATTTTCTGCTTGTGGGCCAAATTCAGCCCGTGGTTACAGTCGGCCCGTTTGCGGTCCGTTAATATGTTGGGCCGTTTTCATAGCGTCATCAAATACGGCCTATTAACAATGGCCCGTTATGGTCGGCCCATGAACGGACGATTCCAACTCTAGCCCATTTACGGCCATAATGCGGCCTGTTATTGGCCCATGTTTGGCCAATCGATCATCCCGTATAAGGCCCATTGATGATACGGCCCATAGAAGGCCCATTGTTTCTACGGCCGGTAGAAGGCCTACTGTTTCTATAGCCCGTAGAAGGCCCATTGTTTCTACGGCCCGTAGGAGGCCTAGTGTCACTACAGTAAATATTAGCCCATGGTTATTGTGGCCTAGTTTTAAAAAATAGGTTATTGCAGCCACTAGCAAACCGCGGAAAAACAACTGCAATGACTACAAGCAAACAAATAAACAAGACAACAAGGAAATAAATAATGAAGCAACTTACGCTAGGCTATCACGGCTATCACACATATTACATCCACTGGGCATCAAAGTTCGCCACCAGTGCAAATAAACGCACCAACAAAAGAATATACAGAACTAAGAGCACTTCAGAAGGCACTAGGCCTGGCCAAGTCGGGCCCCCCAAACAGCTGAAGAAGCTGAGTAGACCTCAGTTGTGTCAATGATAGATGCATCAACACTAGATTTATGGCATGATGCTGCGCACGGCAGTCCTCTGACATCTTCATTGCATCTTTGACTTCAAGTCGGAGCTGAGCTGAAGCAAGCCTTTCCGCTTTAAGTTGAGACTGAAGAAGTCGAATTGATTGAGGCAGCGACTGCACAGAGGTTGTCTCACACCTGCTGGTGAGTAGCTTCAACTCACTGCCTTCATCAAGACAGGACCTTGGGGTCATCTCACTGTCCTCAAGATGGTTTGGCTCACTATCTTCCCTAAAGTTTTGCCTGGTGTAAGAGATACGACTCTGAAAGAGAAACAAGGAGACACGTAACAGATTTCACAATTATATAAGCAAATAAATGGATCTGTTCTGCATAAGGAACATGTTTTTACAACTACAATTTGAAACTGGTAGTTGTTGCAAACATCCAATCAGATGTAAACAGCAAAGCAAACAGCAGTGGAGGAAATGATGCCTATCCAAATCTATACTATAACGAAGTTTGAAGGCTTGAGAAGGATGAACTTACATTACATGTTAACACGGGCTGGACAAAACCCTTCTCCATGTTGATGGAAGGATAATTCAATAAATTCCCCAAAGAAAATTCTTTATAAGCGTTGCCATTATTCTACATTTTCCAAAGAGTAAATATAGATCAAATAATATTGGAAGAAACAGAGGATAATGAAGCTCAGGTGCAGACTGATGATACATAATAAAATAGCAATTAATTAAGTACAGCGTTACAAGGCAAAAGGGAGAGAGGTACTGACAAGAGCAATGCAGAGCCCATTATTGTTTTGAGATCATATGATCCTTTGAGCAAGGAGATTCATCTGAAATTAGTTTTCATACAAGAGAGAAGGTAAGGCACAAGCAGAAATTTAGGAGTTCAAATTTTGAATTGATATCATAGAAAGTACCTGACGCTGGGCTCCCAGCAGTTCTAATAGGGGTTTGGCCACTGGAGTAGGGGTAAAGTGTGGTACAGTTGGGCCTGTGTTTTCTGTGGCAGCTGATCTATCTGATTTAACGGGTATCACTACCTTTTCCAAATACCTAGTTTGTGCTCCTTGAGGATCTGCACTCACCCTCTTCCTTTTGGACATCTATTACGAAAGAACAACATTTGACTGGAAAAACATAGTGTGACGACACATGGAATAGGTACAGAAAATGGATAGGTATGGCATATACTCATATATGATGCTTAAACTAAGCAAATGGTGTAACAAATTATAAGTAATGCAAGAGGTCAGATGCAAAATATGTGCCACCAATACAACTTTGCAAAGTTAGAGCAAGCACCTTGATGGGTGAATAAGATAGGCCATCCTCCACCATGCCAAGTTTATTAGCCAGTGGATCGTTCCGCAATATTCCTCTCATGCACCCATTCTCATATTCATTTTGATAATGTTCAATATCTGATATGCATGAAAACATAAAAACAAGTGAGATTTTCTTTGTAATGCAGAAGTGATTCTAATCCAATACTGCCTCCCTGTAAACCCCTTTGTGCTATCTCTGCAATTCTTTTAAAAGATGCCATGCATGCTGTAATTTATTGTGTGCATTAATATAATGTGGCCTAGTACTCAAAATATGAGAGCTCCAGAAGTGATGACACTTCGCAGATGACAGCTTCAACATATAGTAAAGAAGAACAAGTCGACTTGACCTGACAGATTCAAAATATACTGAGGGAGAACAACTCGACCTGACCAGTCGACCGTAAGAGAAGAGTATCATCTTAAAGAAGAGCAGAAGAGCAAGCAGATTGAAGATATTACAAGTCTTTCAATACAATGTCGGTTGGCCACCCATGATGAACCAGAGTGCACAGAGAAATACTATTCTTTCCAGTCTCTCCATATGTGGCTCACATGCATTTCGAAACTAAAGTAGGAACATTTAGCTAACTAATTAAACATCTCTCAGTTTTACTAATATCAGCAATAATACCAGATATGAATTTGTACAACTAAGCTTGTTTAGCTCGATGGGTGGAGCAGTGCTATTACGACACGAACCACGTAGGTTGATTGTGGTCATCATAAAATGGGGAAAACATAAGCATGATGAGTACAGTGTTGACCGTGGCAGTGGGATGGCAGATTTGAAGCTGCAAACCGCGCAAAGGGTAGTTAGTAACCGATGTTTGCTTTGAAATAACAACTAAGTTTTGGTATGGACAAGAAAGTACGATCAACAAGTGACCAAGAAATGCAATTATGTTGTCTCTCTATATGTCGCGACATGCATTTGGAAACTCAAGTGGGACCTTTAGCTAACCAGTTAAATGTGTCGGTTAACTAATAGCAGTATCATATCACAATCATATTTGAACAACTAAGCTTTCGAATTCTGACTGTTGTGTTGTTTAGCTTGAAGGGTGGAGTAATACTAGTATGACAGAAAGCACCTACACGGATCATAGTAGAGTAGATAAAAGGGGAAAACCCTAAGCATCAAGAGAAAAATTAGGAAAGTGGAACTAGTTGGACCAGTGGGTGGCGCACATGCTTTTCGAAATGAATATAGGAACATTAGGTGACCAATTAAACGTTCCCTGTTTAGTGATATGAGCATCATATCAGATTCGTATTTCAACATGTAAGCTTTGGGTTGAGGTCTTCAGGAGCAGTGCTAGCACGACACGAAGCACCTATGATGATGGTAGTGAATATAAAGGGGGGTGTCGGTGTCAAAACCGGCAGATCTCGAGTAGGGGGTCCCGAACTGTGCGTCTAGGTGGATGGTAACAGGAGACAAGGGACGCGATGTTTTACCCAGGTTCGGGCCCTCTTGATGGAGGTAAAACCCTACGTCCTGCTTGATTGATATTGATATTGTGGATGTTTACAAGAGTGGATCTACCACGAGATCAAGGAGGCTAAACCCTAGAAGCTAGCCTATGGTATGATTGTAATGGTTGTTGTTGTGTCCTACGGACTAGAGCCATCTGGTTTATATAGACACCGGAGAGGGCTAGGGTTACAAAGAGTCAGTTACAATGGTAGGAGATCTACATATCCGTATCGCCAAGCTGGCCTTCCACGCCAAGGAAAGTCCCATCCGGACACGGGACGAAGTCTTCAATCTTGTATCTTCATAGTCTTGGAGTCCGGTCGATGATGATAGTCCGGCCGATGATAGTTCGGCCAATGATGGTAGTCCGGCTATCCGGACACCCCCTAATCCGGGACTCCCTCAGTAGCCCCCGAACCAGGCTTCAATGACGATAAGTCCAGCATGTGTGTAGTCTTCGGTGTTGCAAGGCGTGTTCTCCTTCAAGTTCTACGTACCTGCCGAACAGTGTCCGGCTTCCTCATCAATGTTGCGCGTCTTGGCTTCCACGCCCAATAATGGCCTTCTTCCACGCATCGCGCGAATGTAAAAAGCCAGGGTGTCTTTTATGTTTTACCCCTAGTTATGCGAATAATCTGCCTATAAGGGAGGCAAGAATCCAGATCCAAATCACCATCTTCCTCCCGCAAATACTCATCGGAGCGCTTTCGACCAAGAATCCATTCCATCATGGACCGTCAACGCGGCTCCTCTTCTCGCGCTCCTAGCCCTTTGCCAGGAGATTGGAGGAGATGCTCTGTTCTGCACAACGAGCTGGTGAAGCTCCCAGCCTTCATGGTTCCGGTTCGAGCCGGGCTGGCCACCTACAAAGGTGGGAATCAAGCGGAGGTTACCCCAAATCCCAACAAAGGGGAGCGGGTATGCTTCGTCGCCTATCTGATAAGGGGGCTCGGATTTCCTGTACATCCATTCCTCCGCGGGCTCCTGGAGTTCTACGGACTCCAGCTTCATCACCTCACGCCCGCCTCAATCCTGCATATTGTGGGTTACGTAGCTCTTTGCGAGCTATTCCTGGGCGTCGAGCCCCACTTCACGCTGTGGAAGAGGTTGTTCTGCCTTGTACCCCGCTCTCACGAGGGGTCCATATATCAAGTGGGCGGCGCCAAAATATGGCGCATTGCCGGGACCGGATATCCATCCGGAACCCCTAAGAAGGCGTCCGAAGACTGGCCTTCGGAATGGTTTTATATAGAAGATGCTCCACTGCCGGACCCTGTTCGGATCGGCCTCCCGGAGTTCAGCAATGCTCCTCTGAAGAAACGCCTCAGTTGGCATCCGCGGAGCCCCCAACTGGAGGAAGACAAGAGCGTCCATTATTTGATGGGCCGAATAAGGTTACTGGCCCATGCCGGGTTGACCATGATTGGAGTCATGGCAACATGCATTATGCGGGGGGTGCAGCCACTACAATACAGGGGCCACCCCATGTGGGATTTCAAGGGGAGGACGATGCCACCCGTCATGGCCGCAAAGGGCCGGATTCGGTCGAAGATCTGGTGACGATCCTGTCCGGCCTGTATAAGGGGGAGAAGGAGGATTTCCTTCGGACGAACCCGTTAAATGGATTCTCCATGAATAATCCCCGGCCTTGGGTAAGCGAACACTCTGCATGCCCGACCCATGCTTTTTGAAACTTAAGTTTCTTATATTGTGTTCTTCTTTCGACGCAGGAGCTGCGCCGGATCGTGGAGGACATGCTAAGTCCAGCTCCGCAACCCGAGGATCCAGAGAGATCCCGAGATCCGGCCTCCGAAGAGGATCCGAACATAATGGTGGAGCTAATCGACGGGGTGTTCCACCAGCTCAGCATGGACAATGCTTTAGTCGCCATCACGGCCGACTATCCCGGACTATATCCGGCTTCCCAGGTGATTGCGACCGAAGTCCAGACACCGTCATTCCTTCCTTGCTTATTTCTGACCACCGTATACGACGGCGCTGTGCAGGAGGCGCCCCTAGGGAGAGAAGCCGAGCCCGCGGTGGCTGGCCAACAAAGGCCAGTCCGGACCAGTAGGCGGAAGAGTAGCGCGGCGCGGACTGAAACGTCGCCGCAAAGGTGTAGCTCACAATTCATTATTTAGAGCAACGTTCCTAGGAAGCGTTTGAGTGCTCATGACTTTTGTAGGGAAAAAAGCGTCCGCCGGACTGCGGGCGTGGAGGTTGCCAATCCAACCTCTACCAGCCAGGCTCCAGCACCTGGTCTGGAGGGGGAGGCGAGCGCAAGGCGCGAGCCGGACGTTCCTCCGACGGAGGATGCCGACAGACTGTCCGCCACCAAGTCTGAGGTGGAGAGTGCCCTGAATCACAGGCGCCGCCGGACAGTATTTCGTGACGCGTGCCTCTCCCCCGAGGCGTTGAATGCCTTTAACGCGGGGGACGCGCACCTTCGTGCTGCTCAAGATGGTTTTACCAGAGCCACGGAGCAGTATGTAAAAGACATACGGGTAAGAGAATTTAATAGTTGTATATGCCAGTAGCCCCCGAGAGTTAAAGTAGTTATATTAACTGATTTAAGGATCATATGAAACGTAGGATCTTACCGAGAAGAATACCCAACTGTCTCAGGAGCTGCAAGAGTGCAAGGCCCAACTTGAGGCCGCACTCTCTGGCGCAGGAGGAAACGCAGGGACCTCTCCTGGTAACACATTATTTTAGAAAGATAAGTAGCATTTGGCCTTTGCGCAAGTCTAAAAAATGACATTGCAGGTGCTGCCGGACAAGATCCGGACAGGCAAGAACTTCTGCGCCAACTAAAGGCCGGCGAGAGGGTGCTGCATAAGGTGCAGCATGAAAGGAACAAGCTCCAGGATGCCCATGCCCAGCTTGGAGAAGAGCTGAAAGGCGTTCGGGCCGAGCTGTCGGGCTCCGTTAAGGAGAATCAGCGGCTTCGTCGCGGCATCTATAGTAAGTGCTTGAGCGAACTCCTTTGAAAATAAGAGTTCGGCGAGGAAGTCAATTTGACAGAATATGTCTGCAGGTATGCTCACAGGTCGCCCTGCGGAGGAGATGCCCGTATCAACGGGTGATCAACTTCCCGAATTGTTGCAACTGATCGAACGAGTTCGGCAGGCAATGAGCGGCGTCATCCAGGCTTTATGGCCAGCCTTCTCCTTACCCGAGGGTCTTGGGGAGCTTGCGGAGAAGCTGCAGGGAGTGCGGCAGCGCTTCCATTTATGGAAGATTTCGGCCTGCCGCCAAGGTGCCAGGGAGGCCTGGGCCATGGTAAAGACGCGGTACAAGAAGGCGGATGCCAACCACATAGCCGAAGTCGGACCTGTGGGGCCCGATGGGAAGGAGATCCCTGTGAGTTTAGTATACGGCCAAGTAGAGTTGGCCGCTAAATTTTCCCAACAGGACTGTAAATTAGACAACCTGTTAGACGGGATTGAGGAAGAATACAATCAGTCGATTTGACAATGTATTATAAAATGACATATAAAATGCCTTCTAGCCGGATTGTAGATCGTTTGTCTTTGCCGACCTTTTTGCTTCGACCTCGGGACCCTAGAGTCCGGAGTGTGTCCGAATACCTTCTCGGTTATGAAACAACCGGGGTATGCATGGAGACCAGGCGTAGGGGTCATTAGTGCTTTATCAGACAAGTGCCCAACTAGTTATGTTATATTACATGGGTAGTAAGAAACATCTTCCAGGGAGAATAGTTCCATTAAGGGTTCCTTTCCTCTGGGGGTGGCATGCCCTAAAGTGCATGTCCAGACTGCGAAAAAAGCAGAAAAACATCTGGGGGCAGATAAATAAGTGGATAAAAAATCATCTTTTAAGTCACCGACCGAATATTCCCTTAAGAACGCTAGCTTTCGGCTTCACCCAGTCTGAGGTACACATCCGGCTGACCCGGCAGTAACAATCGCAGAGGTGCTCCCTTTACCTCCTAGCCGAACAATCGGGAACGTAGGGGTAAGCACAGGAGCCAGGCAACCCAGCTTGGCCAAAACTTAAGTCATATCGATGCATATAATGGTGAATAAAAGGTACATGTGGAGGCTTGACACATGTGCTGGGCATGAAGCCCTTATAATTAAGCTTCTAGTAAAGAAGCCCCCAGGTATAATGAGTGCGGATAGCACATCAATTGCGCGCGAACGTTGCGCAAGTAGGCCCTTTAAGGCTTGGATGAATAGGGTTGAGAAGAAAAAGATAAACAAAAGGCAGCTGAAGTAAAAAAAAATTGGACGGGGGGAAAGGGACGAACTCTTAGTCTGGCGCTAGGCATAGAATCTTCGGAGGCGGGCTGCGTTCCATGGGTTCGGCTCGAGTCGGTTATCCGATGCATTTCGTAGACGGTACACTCCGCCGGTTAGGACTTGATCGATGATGAAGGGGCCTTCCCATTTGGGCTTGAGCTTGTCCTTTTTCTTGTCCGGCAGGCGTAGAACCAGTTCGCCAATGTTGTAAGTCTTGGCCCGTACTTCTCTGCTTTGGTATCTTCGAGCCTGCTGCTGATAGAATGCGGAACGAGCCTTGGCGACGTCGCGTTCTTCCTCCAATGCGTCCAAGCTGTCCTGCCGATCCAACTCGGCTTCTCTTTCTTCGTACATGCGCACTCGAGGTGAGTCATGAATTATGTCGCAAGCAAAACTGCTTCTGCGTCGTATACCATAAAAAATGGTGTGAATCCGGTAGTACGGTTAGGCGTTGTCCACAGCCCCCAGAGTACGGAGTCGAGCTCCTCTACCCAGTGCGTGTCAGATTTCGTAAGGGACCGCACTAGTCTGGGTTTGATGCCGCTCATTGTTAGACCATTTGCTCGTTCCACTTGACCGTTGGTTTGAGGATGATAGACTGAAGCGTAATCGAGCTTGATGCCCATATTTTTGCACCATGATTTAACCTCATCGGCCGTGAAGTTCGTGCCGTTATCGGTGATGATGCTGTGGGGGACACCATAACGGTGTACTACCCCGGATATAAAGTCTATCACTGGTCCGGACTCTGCCGTTTTAACTGGCTTGGCCTCTATCCATTTGGTGAATTTATCCACCATGACCAATAGGTACCTTTGCTTGTGGGTTCCCCCTTTAAGTGGTCCAACCATGTCAAGCCCCCAGACCACGAACGGCCAGGTAATGGCTATAGTTTTGAGGATGGTGGGTGGCATATGGCTCTGATTAGCAAAGAGCTGACAACCGACGCATCTTTGGACTAAGTTCTGAGCATCTGCTCGGGCCGTCGGCCAATAAAATCCTGTACGGAATGCCTTTCCTACAAGGGCCCGAGCTGCAGCGTGGTGTCTGCCTAGTCCGGCATGAATTTCAGCCAAGAGGTTTCGCCCTTCCTCTTCGGAGATACACCTTTGAAGGACTCCGGTTGTGCTTTTCTTATAAAGTTCTCCCTCATAGACCTTGTAGGCTTTAGATCGCCGGACAATGCAGCGGGCCTCATTTTGGTCTTCGGGAAGCTCCTGCCTAAGCAAGTAGGCGAGGAATGGTTCTGTCCACGGGGCAATTACTTCCATTATGTCGTGGGCTGAAGGTGTTATGTCATCGGCTGGATCGCCGGTTGGTGCGGCTTGTTCCGGTTTGTTATTTCCGGACTCCTCTTCCCATAGTACGGATGGCTTGAAGAGCCGTTCCAGGAAGATGTTAGGAGGGACAGCGTCGCGTTTTGCGCCGATGCGTGCCAGTACGTCGGCTGCTTGGTTATTATCCCGGGCTACGTGATGGAATTCAAGTCCTTCAAACCGGGCTGACATTTTTAGGACAGCGTTGCGATATGCTGCCATTTTCGGATCTTTGGCGTCAAAGTCTTTGTTTATTTGGGATATTGCGAGGTTTGAATCCCCGCGCACCTCTAGGCGTTGAATGCCCATGGAGATTGCCATCCGGAGACCATGTAAAAGGGCCTCGTATTCGGCTGCGTTGTTGGAGTCCCTGTACATTATCTGAAGTACGTATTGGACTGTGTCCCCGGTCGGGGACGTCAATACGACGCCAGCCCCCAATCCGGCTAACATTTTAGAGCCGTCGAAGTGCATAATCCAATTGGAGTATGCGCCGTACTCTTTAGGGAGTTCGGCTTCGGTCCATTCAGCGACAAAGTCAGCCAAAACTTGTGACTTTATAGCTCGCCGAGGTTTTTAAGTTATATCAAATGGTAAGAGCTCAATGGCCCATTTTGCAATCCTGCCCGTCGCGCCGCGGTTGTTTATAATGTCGTTAAGTGGTACTTCAGAGGCCACTGTTATCGAACACTCTTGAAAGTAGTGTCGGAGCTTCCAGGATGCCATGAACACCGGGTATGCTATCTTCTGATAGTGCGGGTAACGGGACTTGCAGGGGGTTAACACAGTGGATACATAGTATACTGGTTTTTGAAGAGGGAATTTATGCCCTTCTGTCTCTCGTTCGACGACGAGTACCGCACTTACAACTTGATGCGTTGTTGCGATGTATAACAACATTGGTTCGCCCAGGTTGGGCGCAGCCAGGAACGGATTTGTTGTCAATATGGCCTTTATTTCTTCGAGTCCGGCGGTGGCAGCATCCGTCCACTCGAAGTGTTCGGTGCGCCTAAGGAGGCGATAGAGGGGCAATGCCTTTTCTCCTAGACGGGAGATAAAGCGGCTTAGTGCCGCCACGCATCCAGTCAATTTTTGTATTTGCTTGAGGTCTTTTGGGATACCTAGCTGTGACAGAGCTCGGATCTTGGCTGGGTTTGCTTCAATTCCTCTACCGGATACGATGAAGCCCAGCAGCTTTCCAGTTGGTACGCCGAAAACGCATTTTTCCGGATTCAGCTTGATGTCATAAGCTCTGAGGTTGTCGAATGTGAGCCTCAAGTCGTCTACTAGAGTTTCAACGTGTTTAGTTTTGACGACTACGTCGTCTACGTATGCCTCTACTGTTTTGCCGATCTGGGTAGCCAGACATGTCTGAATCATGCGCTGATATGTTGCGCCGGCGTTTTTAAGTCTGAAGGGCATCGTGTTGAAGCAGAATGGTCCATATGGAGTAATGAATGCCGTTGCGGCTTGATCCGCTTCTGCCATCTTGATTTGATGATAGCCGGAGTATGCGTCCAGGAACCACAATGAGTCGTGCCCTGCAGTGGCATCGATGATTTGGTCGATGCGGGGGAGGGGGAAGGGATCCTTTGGGCAGGCTTTATTTAGGTCTTTGAAATCGACACATAGGCGCCAGGATTTGTCCTTCTTTGGTACCATTACCAGGTTTTCTAGCCAATCTGGATGTTTGATGTCTCTGATGAATCCGGCTTCCAATAGTTTGGCTAGCTCTTCTCCCATTGCCTGTCTTTTGGGTTCGGAAAATCATCGAAGAGCCTGTTTGACTGGCTTGAATCCTTTTAGGATGTTTAGGCTGTGTTCTGCCAATCTGCGTGGGATTCCGGGCATATCCGAGGGGTGCCAGGCAAAAATGTCCCAATTTTCCCGAAGGAATTCTCGCAGTGCGGCGTCTACATCAGGGTTCAATTGTGCCCCGATGGAGGCCGTCTTTGTCGGGTCCGTTGGGTGGACCTGGAATTTTACTATTTCATCTGCTGGTTTAAAGGAGGTGGACTTGGATCTCTTATTGAGTATCACATCGTCCCTATTCACCGTAGAGCGCAGCGCGGTGAGTTCCTCTGCCGCTAGGGCTTCGGATAGTGCCTCTAAGGCTAATGCGGCTGTCTTGTTTTCGGCGCGGAGTGCTATGTCCGGATCACTAACGAGAGTGATTATTCCGCCAGGCCCAGGCATTTTGAGCTTCATGTACCCGTAATGGGGTACGGCTTGAAAAATTGTGAATGCCTCTCGTCCTAATATAGCGTGATATCCGCTGTTGAATGGGGCCACTTGGAACGTGACTTCTTCGGGTCTGTAATTGTCCGGCGAGCCGAATACCACATCGAGTGTGATTTTTCCTGTGCAGCGCACCTCCCGGCTAGGGATTATTCCTCTAAAGGTTGTGCTGATTCACTCAATGCGGCTCCAGTCTATTTCCATTTTTTGAAGGGTTTCCTCATAGATGAGGTTTAATCCGCTGCCGCCATCCATGAGGACTTTTGTAAGTCGAAAGTCGTCCACTATAGGACTAAGTACCAGTGCGGCTGGAGCTCGGGCTGTTCGGAATTTAGGTTCGTCGCTGGCGTTGAAGGTGATGGCTGTGTCGCTCCATGGATTGGTTGTTGCTACTTGGTAGACTTCGGCGAGGCTGCGGATTGTTCGTTTCCGCATATTATTTGATGCGAAAGTCTCGAAGACTGTTGATACTGTATTGATGTTGTTGGAGTGGTTTTTCGGGGCTAGAAGCTCCCCTCCACTTTTGGCCACCTGCCGTAATATCCAACATGCTCGAAGGCTATGTGTTGGGACGGCGCCTTCTGTACTGTGAATTTTACAGGGTCCGCTAAGCCATCCCTCTAGTACGGTTCCGTGCCCTTTATGGGGTTTTTGCTTTTTGGTTTTTGTATCTGGTGCCTGAGTGTAATGCACCCTTTTGTTGCGGACTAGGGTTGTATTCGGGGCCGAATTGTCCCAAAACTTATTTTCGGTTGTCCGGAAACTCTCCATCGCACAGTACTTTCGTACTATGGACGCCAGGTCGGCAAAGCATGTAATTTCACGATGGCTGACGGCGTTCAAGATTCCCTCGTCCGTGCAATTATTGCAAAAAATTGAGATTGCATTTTCCTCTCAGCAGTCCTTTATCCTGTCCATAACCAGGAGGAATCTGGCCCAGTAGTGATGTACTGTCTTAGAGGGCTCTTGCCGGATTAGAGATAGATCGCATATGTCTGGGCGGGTGGGTGGAATTAAGTCCGGAACCCTACCCATCTTAAGGCTCGAAGGCCGAGAAGTTTCCAAATTTGGAAGCTTGGATTGCTGAACGTTGTCTAACGAGTCTGGTCCGATGCCTGACTCTAAGTTCAGTGCTTGATTGAAGTCCGTCCCTCCGCGGAAATCCGGCATGGGGGGTTCGGGAGCCCGGACATGACTAGTTTTCAATACAGGAGAAGAGTCGCCGCATTGTTCCTCTACCACTGCAACGTGGTGGGTGACCTGGGGAGAGTTAATCTCTCTCAGATCGGTTTTAAGCCCAATCTGATTGTAGTCTGTAGTGACTCCCAGGGCGGCGATGCGATCCAAGAGCTCGTTTACGGACGAGAGCTCTATTGGATCCAGCCGCTCGGCGAATTCCGAGCTGACGTGAAGATTGCTTTTGACGACTTGAGAGGTCATTGTCGAAGCGGTGGCTGGACAGGCGGTCATAAGAAAACCACCAAGCCGGATAGTTTGGCCGGCGGCCAAGGCTCCTTTGGCGAAAATACCGTCCTTGAAGACGGGAGGAGGCATCCTTCCTATCTACGTATCCTACGTCCTGCTTGATTGATATTGATATTGTGGATGTTTACAAGAGTGGATCTACCACGAGATCAAGGAGGCTAAACCCTAGAAGCTAGCCTATGGTATGATTGTAATGGTTGTTGTTGTGTCCTACGGACTAGAGCCATCCGGTTTATATAGACACCGGAGAGGGCTAGGGTTACATAGAGTCGGTTACAATGGTAGGAGATCTACGTATCCGTATCGCCAAGCTTGCCTTCCACGCCAAGGAAAGTCCCATCCGGACACGGGGCGAAGCCTTCAATCTTGAATCTTCATAGTCTTGGAGTCCGGTCGATGATGATAGTCCGGCCGATGATAGTTCGGCCGATGATGGTAGTCCGGCTATCCGGACACCCCCTAATCCGGGACTCCCTCAGGGGGAAACCATAAGCTTTACGAGGATAGTGCCCGTGCCATGGTGGATCTGAAGGTGCAAACCGGACAAAGCTACTTCGCAACCAATGTTTGCTTTCAACTAGCCACTACAATTTGGTACGGACAAGAAAAGTATAAACAAATTACGATCTATTTTCCGGGTGAGATCAATAACTTAAGCACATATGGAAGAGTACCACCTCTCTTGCGACGCCATGTAGGCCTATGCTGATACGTTGAGGGTGCTGCGGGTGCGATGGCTGTCGGTGGCGGGGAAGAAGACTTTAGACGGCAGACGGCCGGGTCGGGGGATATATCCTGTTGCCGTGGACGAGGCGGTCGTAGGAGCGGCAACGGCAAGGTGGACGATGGCGCCGATGAAGCGAGAGGAGGTGATGAAAGGATCCTGGTCCAGCGCCGTGGATGAGAGACGTCCATCTCTTGCAGTGGACGACGGGGTAGGGGTAGCAGCTCCGGCAAGGTGGAGGATGGGGTGGTGGACAGAGGAGGCTGGCCGCAGTGCGGAGGTTATCGTGTCGCCGATGGTGTATGAATGGGGAAATGGAGGGGAGGGGGATCTCAAACTTTGGGACGCACTTCTCTGAAATGGGGGAAAGTTACGAACTTATCCCCCGTTTAAAATTTCGGACATCGCGTCGGTTGGGCACAGGACGGTAATCTCGCATCTCCCAAATATTTGCTGGTAACTACTTCGAGCAAGGAGAGGGTGTTTTGCTGCCCACGGTTGGCGCCCACGGTGTATGAATGGGGCTGACAGGTAGGGCGGTTGTGTCATGTCTGATGGAAGTTACACATCTGCCCCTATTTAAAATATAAGCCTACATTGATTTCGGATGAGGAGAGTTTGTTTTACCGCCCACCGTGTATGAATGGGGAAATGGAGGAAGAGACACATGTCTTTTGGACGAGCTTGAATAAAATGTGTTTTGCCGCCCACGTTAGGTGCCCACCGTGTCTGAATGGGCTCAGTGGTCGTCGTGTCACGTCTGATTGAAGTTACTAGTCTACCCCTAGCAACAGCAGTGTAAATCCGGTCGATAAGGATGTCAAGTGTCAGGGGTAGACAATAATTTCCATCTCGCAAACACTTGCTTCGGGCAGCCCACAAATTATAGTGGGTGTTTAGCCGCTTCGTCCAAAACTTGGGAGAATTAGCATTCATGTTTGCCCTGGGCCCTGGCAAACTAAATTCAAATCCAATTTGTATTCGATTACGAATATCCACAGATAATTATACATTTTGTTATTTATTTCTTCAAAACCACAACAAAGATTTATTCCACCTTTATATATGATTATGATTTAGAAATGTCGTGATCTTCGAATTTAGTAGGTTGGATACACTCTGAGTCAAACAGTTATTTTATCCAATACAATATGCTCACACGAAAAGCAGTTCACCTTATGTCAATCATACAAGTACTGAGGATTACCTCGTCTAGAAAATTCGGATCATTACAACACATGGACAACATAGGGGGTCTTGCAACATAATCCATACAGAGACATGACACAACATGCAAGTACAATAATCTAATGACAATTTCAACTGGTATCTAAAGAAGAACCGGGATTACCTTGGGCTTCAGATAGCAAAACAGCAGGACCTCCTCCGTCTTCAAATGCAACATTCTTACTTCCTCCAATTCTTTGGTTGCTTGCATAATGCATGCCGCTGATTCCGTAATTTCCAGCCTAAAGATAAAGATTACCTCATTCATGGCAGCCACACCATCTCTTTCTGCCTCTAGTAGAGCCTCAAGCACTATAATATCTATGCTCAGACTGCTCTCCAGCGGTGTTGCCTCTGAACTGCTACCATCTAGTAACATGGATGGCGCACTGCTTCCACAAATAGATGCTGGGGTTGTACATTGTGTCCTAGTGTGAACGGCATCCTGAAAGGTTTCCGCTGGACATAAGTAAGAGATAGTTATCGTATGATCCAGGCAGTAAGCTTACATGGTAAACGACGGACGAATTATTGCCGAGCATGGCAAACTATATTTAAATGGTTCGAAGCAGCATCAGCCGAAAAGAAATTAAAATGGTAAGATGAAACTAGGGATGTAAGTGGCAAATAAACGACATCCGCCAGTCCCATCTAGTTAGTTTTTGCTACCTCCCTAGTTCATTTTCCTCAAAAAAACAAAATCATTTGAACTATCATACCACTAGTGGACTTTAATCGGGATTAAACGGGACCCAGTTGACATCCCTAGTTGAAAGGGAGTGTACCACCGCTATATTTAAGTTGCCAAGGCATCTAAGCAGTTGAAATAATCTGAGAAAGCACTTAACAGTGTGGCCTCATATAAACTACAAAGACAGTCTTGTGATGAAGTTGAGAGGAAAAGTTAAGGACTCAAATGAAATAGGCATGCATTTCTTTACGATAGTACAACAGGCACTGCTGACATATTAGCCAACTCAGGTATAGCATAACAACAAACAAGCATTCGAATCAAGCAATATAGCAAAGCAGACAACTGAACTATTTGTAATTCGGTAGGATTACAGGTTGAGGGCACAAGCCAAGAAAGTAGCCCATCGCATTACATTTCACATGTACTAAAACACACTGGCTTAGCATATGTTGCTGTGAAGCCTCGCTGCTGTTGCAATGTTCTTTGAAGATATCGTCAGCATCCCGTGGTTGTAAATCTAGTTGTTGTAGTTTATTCTGCACCCTCTATTTAGGTAAAATTAATTTTAATTGCATGCACTGGTCCGAATTAATCACCAATGGTTCATCTAAACTAATTAAAGAAGGGTGTGTGCATACACGACAATATATCTGCTTCCCTCTATTTTTATGCTTGTTCGAGGTGCCAGCCCCAAAAGAACAAATATTTTGCTTGATGGGGTTGGCAGCTCCATAATTAATAGAAGCATCAAATTAGTCATGCAACTTGGGAAGATCAAGAACACACAAACAAGTAATGAACAGAGGCTCGGAGCAGTGATATAATAGCTAGCATCAGAAAATGTAGGGTAAAATGAACAAAAAGCAGCGGAACCACATGCTAGTTTGTTGATGTGTAAGCATAAAGAACATTAAGCAGTCTGATGGAACCAACAGGTGGCATCAGAACAAAACTAAAGCATATTAACTATATGTGCACTGGTATGTAATTTAGCACATGTAACATGTTCACTGCCTGAAGTATGGCCCTACAGGTGCAAGCAGAATAACGCGTCTCATGAAAAACTGAATGATGCCCTTAAGAAATTCAAAGGTGTGGTGCTTATGCTAGGAAAGTGAACGTAGGCGCCAGCCGTTGGATAATAGTACCTGATTCTCGGTGGCGTATGGGTATCATTGTTGTAAGTGCATCTAGTGCCACCCCTAGTTGGTTTTGGAGTATTGACGACAAAGTTGGTTGAGGGACTAATGCGTTTGTGAGAATTGCAGGATAACGCAGGTAGTGTCCATCATTGATTCGGTTTACCTACCGGAGATGACCCCTAAAAATGTATGAAGACATTGAAGACAATGGTGGTATGAGAAGAAATTCATATTGAAGACTATGACATGAGAAGACATTGCGTGAAGACTATGGAGCGCGAAGATTGTGTGGTTTTGCTGTTTCCTTTTCTTCTTTGTTGAGTCATAGGAACCACCGTACTGTTAAGTGGGGTCCAAGTGAACTAAGTCAGAGTGACTGAAGTGATGCTCAACCCAAATCCTATGTCTTCGAGCGAAGACAATGAGAGCAAATCTTATCCAGAGCTGGATGAGTCAGCTTTGCTTGTAGCCCAAGTAAAGTTGTCGCGTGTGTTTGAAATCTGACCGTTGGAACACGTGTCAGTTCCTTAGTGACCCAGGGTCATTTCGGACAAATCAGGTCGGGTTGCCTTGTGGCTATAAATAGCCCACCCCCTACACCATAAATTGGTGGCTGCTCAGAGTTTGTGCACGGCTTTTGTCGTTTGAGAGCAACCCACCTCGAAGCATTTGAGAGAGAGAAATCCTTGCGAGGACAAAGCCCAAACACCCAGAGCCAAAGAGTGTTAGGCATCACTGAAGTCTTTCTGTCTGTGTGACCTGAAGACTTATTACACTTGAGGACTGTGTATCCTCCAGCTGGTTAGGCGTCGCGTTCTGAGCATCCAAGAGTCATTGTGGATTGCCGGTGAACGAAGTCTGTGAAGGTTTGGAAGTCTACCTTGAAGACTTACCAGAGTGATTGGGCGAGGACTGGGTGTCCTTAGCTCAAGGGGAATAAGGTGAAGACACGGTCTTCCGAGTTAAATCTCAGCCTCCCTAACCAGACGTACAGTTGTCACAACAACTGGAACTGGTCCAACAAATCATGTGTCTTCAACAAGCGACTGGTTCTATCCCTTTCCATCCTTTACTTAAGTTTGTCTTCGTGAAGTCATTGCCTATCTGTGTATCTGTTTGACTTCATTGCTTGACTACTACTGTTGATTGGCTTCATACTATCTTCCATCCTGATCCTTACTACTTAGCTGCTATTAGTCCTGTACTTTCACATCATTGCATACTTGACTATGGCTTGCTTATGGTAGTTTATCTTCCGCTGCATATCAACTAGGTCATTTCTGTTGTTTGTCTTCGAAACTTCTAAGTTTTGAAGACTTCCATAAAAATCGCCTATTCACCCCCCCCCCTCTAGTCGATACTAGCACTTTCAATTGGTATCAGAGCAAGGTACTCCCTTGTTCTGTGTGATTCGGTTTAACCACCTGGAGTTTAGCTATGTCGACTACAGGGATAATCAAAGTCTCCACTGCTTGCCCCGTTTTCGATGGAACTGAGTATCCCTACTGGAAGAATAAGATGTGTATGCATCTTGAAGCCATTGATGTCGACCTCCGGTATGTCATCAAGAACGGCGTTCCCAAAACTGGTGAAGGTGTCACCCCTGCTGATGTCAAGAAGTTCATTCAACTAGACTCTACTGCCAAGAACATTATCTGTGGTCATCTGACCAAAGGACAGTATGGTCGTGTGAGTGCTCTGGAAACATCAAAGCTAGTCTGGGACTGGCTATTCAAGGTCAACGAAGGCGTATCAACCCAGAGAGATCAAAGAATCAGTGTTCTTCACAACCTCTTCAACCGCTTCAAGAGAAATGACAATGAAAATGTCCAGCTCACGTTCGATCGCCTCACTGATATCACAAATGAACTTCAAGCTCTTGGCGCGACTGAGATTACCAAGCATGAAATTGTCAAGACACTACTGAGATCACTCGACAGCTCCTTTGACACCCTTACCCTCATGATACAAGAATGTCCTGACTTCAAGTCACTCGATCCATCTGATATACTTGAGAGGCTCAACACACATGAGTTCCAGCTTTCTGAGAAAAGAGATATCTATGGCCCAAACTATGGCCGAACTCGTGCTTTGAAGGCAAAAGTTGTTTCCTCATCTGAAGAAGAATCTGACTGCAGTTCTGAAGATCCTGAAGACATTAGAAAAGAGCTTGCGATGCTAGTGAAGAAGTTTCAGAAATTCACCAAGAAGAAAGGCTTCAAAAAGTCTTCACGATCTAGCTCAAGGAATGATGAAGCTTCCACCCATGACCACAAGAAGAGAACCTGCCACAAGTGCAAGAAACCTGGTCACTACATATCCGAGTGTCCACAGTGGGATAATGAGAAGAAGAAGAAGAAGAAGAGCAAGGAATATGATTCTGATGATAAGAAGAAGAAGAAGAAATCATCTAAGTCTTCTTCTAAGTCTTCTTCCAAGTCTTCATCGTACAAGAAGAGCTCATCTGGCAAGGCTCGTGCTTTCGTTGGCAAGGAAATGGATTCAGAGGAGGAGTCTGCTTCTGAGGAGGCGGAGGTGGAGTCTGGAGAGGAGTCTGACCCTGGCATAGCAAGTCTGGCTCTAGCCACAGCCTATGTTGCCAAGTCCATCTTCAACACTAAAGATAATGATGTCCACACCAACGCTGAAGCTGATGTCGAAGGCAATCCTACTCCCACCTACTGCTTCATGGCCCGTGGTGCCAAGGTAAAATCACGCGATGCTTACTTTCAAACATCAAGTGAAGATGACTCTGATTGTGAATCCAAACCAAGCTACAAAACACTTGCTAAAATTGCAACTGAACAACAAAAGTCTATGGAACATACTCAAAAACTGTTAGACAAAAGCGATGACCTGTTGGACGCGGAAATGGCACGTTCACAGTCCTTAGTGGATGACATAAAAAATCTTCATGCTAAGTACCAAGAACTTGAAGGTCGTCATGAAACGCTCTCAACTACTTATGAAAGGCTCTCCTATGATTATCTTCAAAGGAAACAAGAGCTTGAGAAATTTAGAGCGGCTCATGAAGATCTTCAAAAAGTGAATGAGTCACTTCGCGCTCAACAGATCAGTTCCGCTCAGGATGGATTTGAACCACCATGTCTAAAATGCATTGAGCGTGATAACGCTACATCTGTTCCTGAATGTTCCACTGCTGCTAATGTTTCATTGTCTTCACCTACTGATGTGGTTACTAACCCCTCTGTGGAGGATACCACTGCTGTTGCTGATGAAAATGCTATGTTGAAGACATTGCTTGAAACAGGGATGTACAAAAGTTTGAAGGGACATCAGACACTCTGCGATGTCCTCAAAAAACAGATTCTGAACCGAAACCCTAGGAAAGAGGGTGTTCGGTTTGAAAGGAAAATGAATGTTTATGGCTCGTACTAGAAGCCTGAGCAGTACCCCAAAACCACATGGGTTGCTGCAAAGGAACCTTCAGCAGATCCATCCACTTTATCTGGTTTTACCTGTGCTAATCCTATTACCATTGATGAATCCTTTGATGCAAACTATAAGCTGTTCAAGAATCAGAATGGTGAAGTGTTTGCCAGGTAGATTGGTACTAACTGCAGGAATGGACCACCTATGAAGAAGATCTGGGTACCTAAGCAGTACATTGAGAATCTTCCTGTGAATGTCGTCATGACACCACCAAGGAAGAAGACAAACCCCAGACCTATAGCTTCATATGGCCCAAAGGCTTCATACATATACAGGACTCACCTGAGTCACCCTAACGCCAATGTTTTGCAGGGAAATCATGATCAGACTTATGATTATGAGCGTGTATCTTTGAACTGCTATGTTCATAGGACTAAGAACTTTTCTGCTTATTCATATGAGTATCATTCATCTCCTGCAAGGCTATTTGCTAGGGCTCCAAAGCCAAAATTCTCAGATGCTGCACTTAGACTCATTGCTTCTAAGCCACCCCTGAAGATGTGGGTGGCAAAGAAGAACTAACTCTCTTTTGCATAAAAGGGTCTCCAGCCAGCAATCAATGGCGTCCGATACTATTGTTGGGGACCTAAAACACATTTAGGGCGCATGATAAAATGGCATTCTATATACTTCACATCTGAATCGCTTAACAGTCATACTATATGTCCTAACTTTGATATAAGTTGTGACAATCCCTATATGTGTCAAATGCCTATGCTTCACAACACTCTTGTGAAGCCTATCCTCCTAACTGCACTGTAGGGTACATCACCAAAAGCTTCAGAATGGATTATGGACAGTGGATGCACAAATCATATGACTGGTGATCGAAGTCTTCTCATGGACTCAACCTTATGTCCATCCAACAAGAGTCACATCACATTTGCTGACACCGGTAAAAGCAAGTCTTTGAAGGGTATCGAAAAGATGATATATACATGGTAGATTTCTCAGTAGGTCCACAGCTTGCCGTATGTCTTCTCACAAAAGCTTTAGAATGTTGGCTCTAGCATCGAAGGCTAGGGCATGCTGGCATGAGAAACTTACACTCACTCGATCAAGAGCAACACAGCTAGCAAACTTCTGTGGGAACTTTTCATTTGTGTCAATATCAGAACCCAAGAAAGTTGCTGAAGCTTTTATGGAACCTGAATGGATTCAAGCCATGCAAGAAGAACTTCATCAGTTCAAGCTGAATAATGTTTGGGAACTTGACAAGCGACCTGACCCTCGCAAGCATAACATTATTGGAACAAAATGGATATATCGAAACAAGCAAGATGAGCATGGTCAAGTCGTCAGAAACAAAGCCCGTCTTGTGGCTCAAGGATATACTCAAGTTGAAGGAATTGACTTCGATGAAACATTTGCTTTTGTTGCTAGGCTTGAAGCTATTCGCATACTGCTAGCCTATGCTAATCATCACAACATATTGCTATATCAAATGGATGTGAAGAGTGCATTTCTCAATGGCAAGATTAAAGGAGAAGTATATGTCACTCAACCACCTGGCTTTGAAGATCCAAAACATCCTGATATGGTGTACAAGCTAAACAAAGCACTGTATGGCCTCAAACAAGCTCCTCGCGCATGGTATGATACAATCAAAGACTTCCTGAAGAGCAAAGGCTTCAAACCAGGATCCCTCGATCCCACACTCTTCACGAAGACATATGATGGTGAACTGTTTGTGTGCCAAATATATGTGGATGACATAATCTTCGGCTGCACCAACCAGAAGTATAGTGATGAGTTTGGGTACATGATGCAAGAGCAATATCAGATGTCCATGATGGGTGAGCTGAAGTTCTTCCTTGGTCTTCAAATTCGTCAGCAAAGAAATGGCATCTTCATATCTCAAGAAAAATACCTCAAAGATTGTCTGAAGAAGTTTGGAATGGAAGACTGCAAAGGCTTCACGACGCCAATGCCAGCCAAACACCATCTTGGTCCCGACGACAATGGTAAAGAGTTCGATCAAAAGGTATACCGCTCCATGATTGGTTCTTTACTTTATTTATGTGCATCTAGGCCAGATATTATGCTTAGGGTTTGCATGTGTGCTCGATTCCAAGCGGCACCAATGGAATCGCATCACTTAGCTGTGAAGCGAATTCTTCGATATTTGGCTTACACCCCAACACTCGGATTATGGTATCCCAAGGGCTCAAAATTTGATTTGGTTGGATTCTCGGATGCTGATTATGCTAGTGACAAAGTGGATCGCAAGTCTACATCAGACACATGTCATTTTCTTGGTTGATCACTTGTCTGTTGGTCTTCAAAGAAGCAGAATTGTGTATCACTCTCAACTGATGAATCTGAATACATTGTTGCTGGATCCTGTTGTGCTCAGCTTCTATGGATGAAGCAAACTCTCAAGGACTATGGCATCAACCTGAAACAAGTACCTCTCTTCTGCGACAACGAGAGTGCCATCAAGATAGCCAACAATCCAGTCCAGCACTCGAAGACAAAGCACATTGAAATTCGTCATCACTTTCTCAGAGATCATGTCATGAAGAAAGATATTGATATCATTCACGTCAACACTGAAGAGCAACTGGCAGATATCTTCACAAAGCCCTTGGATGAGAAAAGGTTTTGCAAGTTACGGTGTGAGCTAAATATCTTGGAATCCTCTAATGCCCTGTGATCAGGCACACATCCTAACACTTATGCATGTTGATGACTTGGATGTGCAACACACAAAGTAAAGTATATCTTCAATCAATGAAGATTTACACTCTGAGTGTGAATACATTAACATGGAATTTGACTTCGGAGCGCCACGATAATTGTGCGTCGTGTCTGGGTCTAATACTTCCTATACGGTGGGTAACGCCACCACCAAATTTCTCTGTTTGAAGTGTTTCACTCATGGCGTTATATTGCAATGACTTCGCATTTGGTTTGTCTTCAGTTTCAATTTATCTTCATGATTTTCTACACTATGATGATTTGATTGCTTTCTGATATATATATATATACTAGTGTTCTGTCCTCTACAGCATTCACTTATAGCTATGTCTTCAAGTTGAATTTTTTGAACTAAGTGAATGTGATCGGACCCTAACCTCTCTATGCTTTCTATCTCAAACTCTATCTGTCCAAATCATATGCATTCTATTGAAACTGTCGAATGTCTTCTCTGCGTCCTAGTCAGCAGAAGGCAAAGAGACAAACATTAAATCTGTTTTAAATGACTTATCTTTATTGTTGAAATCCGGAGAAGCCGGAACAACTCTCCGGCATGCCTGACGGGCGTGGGAACGTGGGACAACTCTGAGTATGTTGCATGCTTGCCACGTGCCCCTCAGATGTGAACCACCAGGGGCGCCAGCGTAATTGCGCTGTGCCGCTCACCTACTTATAAATACTTGTCCCCTGCGGTAAAGAAATCCTTCTTCCACCTCTCCACCTCCGTCAAAACCCTAGCACCACCGCTAGCTCTCGACGACGCCGGCGACGAAGCGCTTAGCTGCCGTGACTTCTCCGACGCCGTCCTCACGCTGGCTGCGGACATCATCCTCTCCGTCGTCGCCGTAGGTGTCCTCCGTCACCAAGTTAGGGCACGGTGGGCTGAACTGCTCGGTCTCCTATTCATCCCATCTAGCAGTTCCTCGTGCGGTAATTATAACTCTATTTTTACCACCTTTTTGATCTTCAAGATTCATCATGTTTACCGAAAGTGGTTTCTGCCTACTCAATGTTAGATCTATTCTGTCTGCATCTCATACTGCCTAGTCAATTCACTTAGATTTCCTGTCAAGTTTGATTCCTCACTTGTACTTATTCATGGATTGGTACAAATCTAGAACCAACTCACCTATATAAGTGAATGTCTTCGCATCATGAGGTCAATGTCTTCAAACTGATTTATCTTCAAAATCTTCTGAGAATGCATATGACCTCTTCCCCTTCCCTCGCATCTCTAATGCTGTCACAGGTACATGTCTGTGGGAGAATCCCTTGGTTCTCATAGTCTGCATTCGTTTGCAGAATACTTACAACATCATATCAATTCTCCTGAAGCCAGTTCCTGCTTGACCAGCAAGTGTAAATCTCTGAAGCCTTTGAACGTATTGAAGCCATTCAGTTTGAAGTTCATGGTTGCAGAAAAATCAGCAAGGAAGGGTGGCAGACAGCGCAGAGAAGGAACATCCAAAGATCTGCCTGATGATCTAGCAGAGCTCTACAAGACAGACCCTGAAGAAACTTATCATCAGCGCAAGACACGAATGCAATGGATCCGATGCTATTGGGATGAAGAATGGTTCAAGTACAAGTTTGTAACCAAGGAATATGCAGAGAAGAATGCTATCAAGAGACCTTGGGGTGATATTCTCTATCGAGGCCTTCAACCCAAGAACAGAGTTGAAGCTATTGAGCAAGGCTTCTATCCTTGCATGGTCCGTGGACCTCAGCCTGAGAACGCCGATCCCACATCATTACTCTGGTGTCGTGACGATGCTCTCTTTAAGCGCAACTTCCAGTTCGCTGTGGCTTCGGCCAAGAAAAACAAGAAGTCATTGGGATTGGACTTCAACCCAGGTCCCTCTGCTCCCCGTGCTGACGGTTCCCGTGATGCAGAACCCAATGTCATCGGCCCCTTCTCCAGCCTTGACGGCCTCATCACCTACATCTTGGTCCAGGGTGCCAGAGTTGATCATTCTGATAATGAGGCTGATTCTGATGAGGCCCCAGCTCCTCCTCCGAAGCCACAGAAGCAAAACAAGCCAAAGGCTTCAAGATCAGCTGCACCTCCGAAAACTTCTCGTGCGAAGCCACTGGCCACTGCACCTCCTGAAGACATTGTGCAGTCTGAAGATCAATCCCGTGTCTCCAAGAGGACGGAGAAGAAAAGCAACTTGTCAGGCATACTGATCAAGCCTTGACTCCTGCCGCCATTCTGCGCGAAGAACCCATTGATCTGTCCAGTGATGAAGATCTTGCTGATGATGCCCTTGAGTAACTGATAAAGAGTAAGGAAGAAGCAGAAATCTTCAACAACTTGCCTCTCTTTGATGTGGCAATCATCCACAACTTCATTGATGAGTGGTTCGACACCCCCAATCTCAGCTTTGAAGATTTGCAGCTTCCCATTGGCCTCAGTGTCGCCTTTAATGGCGCCATTGCTTCTGAGCTAGCTCTCGCTCAGCGCATCGTTGAGCTGAAGAACAAGATTGATTATGAGAAGGCTCAATTCAAGAAGCATGTGGCCAAGCTAAGTGTTCAAGACGTCAGAAACTTCAAGGTCATGTTGCATGAGCTTAAAGAAGCTTTTCTCAAGAAGCACCAAGAAGCTCAAGGCTCACGTGAGCGCATGAAGAGTTTGGCTGATAAGTGTGTGCTTGCCTACAATGAGGCTGAGAAGCGCAAGTCACTTGGCTGTCCTGGCATTGACCCCAGGATGGCTACAAAGAAAAAGAAGAAGCTTCTTGCTGACCAGCCTGCACCTTCAAGCCAAGAAGCCCCTCGCATTATCTTCCCAAGCAGCATGACTGGCTCGAAGCCAAAGGTCACCACAACCGCTTCAGAACAGAAGAAGACGAGGGCTGCCGAGGCTGAAGCCAGAAAGAGGAAGAATACTGAAGCCTCTGATGCCGCTCCCTCCAAGAAGAAGCACAAGACCAAGAAGACTAGGGCTGCTCCCACAGAGCCCTTAGTTGTTGAACCCATTTCTGTGGTTCGCCCTGCGTCAGAACATCAGGAAAGAAGGATGATAGTCCATGAGCCTGCTCCCACAGAGGCTCATGAAGCTGAAGATATTCCAGCAGCTGAACCCACAGCTGCTGAAGACATTGGTCATGATGACAATGTTGAAGATGATGAAGTTCTTCCTCAGATCGAACACAATGTGGTATCATCGCCTGTTCTTACGAATAGCGAACTCATCAGCATTGGTCGTCCTCTGACGCCAATTGCACAGGATGCATCATGGGCTGATCACCCACAGCAACAAGACTCCCCCAGTACTCCCCAACAACAACAACAAGCTACACCTCACGTGCAAGAAGAAGATGAAGACTTTGAGGCCCAGCCAACTCCATCTCCTAAGGCGTTGCCAGCATTTCGCAGGCTTCGCAAAGGACAAAGGCCTCAAGTCCCTTTGTCGAGCGTTCCAGAAGGAGAAGTGCAATGTCCACCTGTTGCACGTCAAGTATTTTCTGAACCCACTCCTACTGTGAATGTCTCCGAGTCTGAAGCCCAAGCTGCTGAAGACATTCCGGCTGCATCAGCCGAAGAAAATCAAGAAGACAAACGTGTCCCTACTCCCCCAGTGATTGAAGAAGCTGTTCCTGATGTGAACGTGCCAGTGCCCGACGCTCCTGCTCATCAAGAGGAGGTTGAAAATGTTGAAGCTACCACCACCAACGCCAATGAAGCCAATGACGTAGTCATGGCTGTCGCTAATGTGGAGCCTGCACCTACTAGTGTGCCTGAAGCCAATGTGGCCACTGAGTCTGAAGCCAATGAGGCCACTGCACCTGAAGCTAATGAGACAACTGCTCCTGAAGCACCTGTTGTGCAGCCTGAAGCCTCAGCTGTTGCCCCTGATCCTATTCCACCACCAAGGCCCCATACGATCGAGCAAGCATATAGTCATGGTCAACTAACCACTGTTCGCTGGCCCATTCTGGTACCTCCGCCTACTGCCTCTGGACCTCAATTTGATTATCATGTTGAGCATAGGCCTCAGGTCCAGAAGCCCAAACCAAGACTGCCAAGGTTTCCAGGTACTGCAAACTCACCAGGGTCCTTCAATGCAAATGGCTTCAAAAGCCACAATACATTCTTTGACAGCGCCAAGAACCCCTACTCCAAGCCAAGGATATCATCAGATCGGTTCTGGAGCTATCAGCAGAGAAGTTATTACTCCTGCATTCTATATGATCAAGGGCGCATTTTCCCTCATATGCGCCTTGACACTGAAGCCATTGCTGGACTGCCATGCTTAGAAGAAGCACTTGATTGCTTTCATGATGCTGGTCTGCTCAACTTTGTGACAGACAAAGAACACTGGAATGAATAGCTATTGCTTCAATTCTATGCTACTCTACACATTCGCGGCTACTACAGAGATATCAAGACATGGGTTCTCGAGTGATGACCGGAAACGTTCATCATGAAGCCAAAGCTCTTGACATCATCAAGCTTACAGGGCTAACCACTCCAGGAGAGCTATATGAACCTGATTGTCAGCTACACCGCAATGCTTTGGAGAGCATCTTTCATAAGCCAGAACCCAACATGAGCCAGATGTTGAGCATGATGAAGCCCTTGCCATCTGACGCTGAATATCCAACAGAGTTCTTTGTTGAAGACCTTGAGTATCTGCCTCGCACCATATATGATATCATCAGGCGAACTCTATGGCCTATCAAAGGACATTCATCAGCGGCCAAGCTTGAAGGAGCTATGAAGACTTTGGTCTTCTACATTCTCAATGGCATCAGCTTCAATACTCAAGAATTCTTCATCAGGCAACTTGCTGCTTCTGGATCTGACCTATTCGTTCTAAAGTTTTATGCTCCTTGGGTCATGCGCCTCATCAAGAGACACTCATCTGTCAACTATCAGCCCTCTACTCGCAATCATCTGATCTTTTTGCCAGAGGTTGATATGTCAGTTGAAGCCATATACTCTGACCCAGCCAAGAAGCCTCTTTGTCTTCAGAATGCCGAGCACCAAAGCTTCACTCAACCCATTGAAGGTGGTCAAGCAGCAACACGAATCTATCCATTGGCTGGAAATACTCGTATGCCTCATC
Organism: Triticum dicoccoides; assembly: GCF_002162155.2. Lineage (NCBI taxonomy): Eukaryota > Viridiplantae > Streptophyta > Magnoliopsida > Poales > Poaceae > Triticum > Triticum dicoccoides. Next base: position 164,597,780 of record NC_041393.1, read on the forward strand.
GAGCACCTACTGAAGCCACTGAAAGCACCATTGCCCAAAGGCCTCGGAAGCGTTCTCGCGTTTTCAATGACCGAGAACTTCTTGTGGCCCTTCATCAGAAATAGGATAATCATCACTATTGGCTCAAGAGACAGATACAAAGCCTCTTGGTGGATGTCAATCGCATTCGTAACCTTACCACCAAGAATGCCTTTGTTGCTCATGAGACTTGCCGGTGATCATGGAAGAGCTTGACCCTGCTTAGTGCTAAAGCAGATCTTCAAGACGATGGCTTCAATGTAAGATTCCAGTTTGACTCCACTCCTTCATGGACTGCTATCCTACGTCGCACTCCGTCTCTTGAAGACTCTGAATATTCTTCCTCCGCGGCAACAGTCAATGCTAGAGTGATCGATGATGAAGATGATGCTACTTCACCACCTCCTACTACTGCACGCATCGACACTGCACCAAGTTCGTCTGCACCGCCAACCAACGACGACAACCCTGCTGCTTCACCTACTCATGAGGACGAGTAGATGCTCTATGTCTTCAAACCTTTTTGGTCCTTACTGACAAAAGGGGGAGAAGCGTATGAGTTGACAGTCTTCAAGCGGGTTCATATGGGCGGTTGTATTATATTTTGCCTCGTGCTTGCAACTCTTGCTTTTTAAAACATTTGGTTCTTTGAGTTGTAACACCTAAACTTGATGATCGTCTGCTACTTATTTGCTTTACTGTGATGCGATGATAAATTTCGCATGTGCGATGATAACTTCCGCACTTAGATCATTCCGCAGACGTCCATTTTTCATTATGCATGTCATTCTACTTGTTATATCATTTCATGCATGATGAACTATCTTCATAAGTTGAAGTGGATCTCCACAAGTACAACCTGCCATGTGCATTTGCATTCCAAAAGCAAATTACTTATATGCACATCTTTAGGGGGAGCCCTTGCTACTTACGAAGACAATTCCCTATCCTTACAATTTCACATCCTTTATCCCCGTTGAAAACTTCAACCAGTTTGTCATCAATCACCAAAAAGGGGGAGATTGTAAGTGCATCTAGTGCCACCCCTAGTTGGTTTTGGAGTATTGACGACAAAGTTGGTTGAGGGACTAATGCGTTTGTGAGAATTGCAGGATAACGCAGGTAGTGTCCCTCATTGATTCGGTTTACCTACCGGAGATGACCCCTAAAAATGTATGAAGACATTGAAGACAATGGTGGTATGAGAAGAAATTCATATTGAAGACTATGACATGAGAAGACATTGCGTGAAGACTATGGAGCGCGAAGACTGTGTGGTTTCGTTGTTTCCTTTTCTTCTTTGTTGAGTCATAGGAACCACCGTACTGTTAAGTGGGGTCCAAGTGAACTAAGTCAGAGTGACTGAAGTGATGCTCAACCCAAATCCTATGTCTTCGAGCGAAGACAATGAGAGCAAATCTTATCCAGAGCTGGATGAGTCAGCTTTGCTTGTAGCCCAAGTAAAGTTGACGCGTATGTTTGAAATCTGACCGTTGGAACACGTGTCAGTTCCTTAGTGACCCTGGGTCATTTCGGACAAATCAGGTCGGGTTGCCTTGTGGCTATAAATAGCCCACCCCCTACACCATAAATTGGTGGCTGCTCAGAGTTTGTGCACGGCTTTTGTCGTTTGAGAGCAACCCACCTCGAAGCATTTGAGAGAGAGAAATCCTTGCGAGGACAAAGCCCAAACACCCAGAGCCAAAGAGTGTTAGGCATCACTGAAGTCTTTCTGTCTGTGTGACCTGAAGACTTATTACACTTGAGGATTGTGAATCCTCCAGCCGGTTAGGCGTCGCGTTCTGAGCATCCAAGAGTCATTGTGGATTACCGGTGAACGAAGTCTGTGAAGGTTTGGAAGTCTACCTTGAAGACTTACCAGAGTGATTGGGCGAGGACTGGGTGTCCTTAGCTCAAGGGGAATAAGGTGAAGACACGGTCTTCCGAGTTAAATCTCAGCCTCCCTAACCAGACGTACAGTTGTCACAAAAATTGGAACTGGTCCAACAAATCCTGTGTCTTCAACAAGCGACTGGTTCTATCCCTTTCCATCCTTTACTTAAGTTTGTCTTCGTGAAGTCATTGCCTATCTGTGTATCTGTTTGACTTCATTGCTTGACTATTACTGTTGATTGGCTTCATACTATCTTCCATCCTGATCCTTACTACTTAGCTGCTATTAGTCATGTACTTTCACATCATTGCATACTTGACTATGGCTTGCTTATGGTAGTTTATCTTCCGCTACATATCAACTAGGTCATTTATGTTGTTTGTCTTCGAAACTTCTAAGTTTTGAAGACTTCCATAAAAATCGCCTATTCCCCCCCCCCCCCCTCTAGTCGATACTAGCACTTTCAGTTGTCATACTTGATAGCTAAGGATCGTCGATGGTGCTCGTGTTGCGGTTGAGTTTGGGTCGGCTGTCGCCGTCGCTGAAGCGGCTTCGGTGCTACGGTTGCGGCGCCTGTCGACATACAAGAAAGCTCATTTGTGGTAAGTGAACAGTTGCACGATAAAGAGAAAAACCGAAGGAGTACAAATCAAAATAACTTGATGAGGTTGTGGCGTCGGTAAAGCAGGGCCGGTAGAGTTGAATATGGCGTCCGTGGAGCGGGTCCGATGCAGTGGACGAAGGCTTCGGCGGGTGCGTTGTATAGTGCTTTCGGTGAGGTGGATCTATTGCAGCGGACGAGAGATTTTATGAAGGGCCGGCGAAGGGGCGGACGAGGGAGTCAGTGAAGGGCCTACGCTGTGGTGGACGAGGGCACCGGTTAAGCAGATCCGGTGCGGTGGACCATGATGGCGGTCAAGGAGATCTAGAGCGGTGGACAAGCCAGTTGCTGACGCGGCTCCGATGAAGTGGTGAGTTGGCAGTTGGGGGTTCCAAGGTGCAGAAGGTAGATCCGGTGGGGTGTGAGGTCCACTGCTGCGGCGGAGGACTAGATTCGGTGGCTTACCGTGGTTGGGGTCGGGGAGGGGAAGGGGAGGGTCTCTGGGGAAGAATGTTGGGGGCAAAGAGGGGAAAACAATGGAGTTACCAAAGCAGCCATTTTCCGTTCATGTGGCAGAGGTAAAACAGGAATATCGCAGTGCTAAACTTTCGGGCACGTGCTATTTCGATGTGAGCGGGAAGTTTGAAAGCTTTTGGCGCCTAAAATTATAAGTATTCTGCTCTCGTATGGCCGACTATGATACCATGGCCAACAATTTGTTTGTTTTGCACGCAAAAAAATGTGCAAGTTTTGAATATCAATGTCTCCAACTCGAAACTTAGATTGTCCATTCAATTCAAATATGGATCATTGAGCTACTACAAGCAAATACCATCATACGGTCCAATTCAAATGAAATTCCAAATGTGTTTATCCTAAATATGATGACAAAAGCAAAAATGTGTACGTGTATGAATAAAGTGGATGATTATAAAGTTTGAACATGCCCGTATGTGTATATATCTAGGTTTGATATATGCATTTGAAATCATGAAATCCCGGTTTAAAAATTGTACCTCCGTTTAAATGAATTACAAAAGCTAATGATGGAGTCGAATTCCAAAATTCCAATCTTAGGTTTGTAATTCTGGTACATCAAGGTATATCACGCATGTTCAAAAGTATCGTTATCTCATAGTACAAACTGTGAAACAAATTGATCAACCATGAGTGCACAATATCTCAATTACACTAAAGTCCGTCAAATATAGACACCTCACTCTTTATTTGAAGTCACCCCCCCACCACCACCACCACCACACACACACATAGAGAAGTCGTTCTCTCCCCCAAACACCAACACACGAGCACATTAACACCCCTCTCTCTTGTAAAGTCCGGACCCCAACATAGGTCTCTATCACTTTGTCTCTCGGGCATGCACACATCTCTTCCCTCACTCTCTAGGTCTCCCGCTATCTCTCTTACCCAAGCACACGCACTATGTAGAGTGTATATTTCCCATACACACAAAACGTCGCCCCCAAACGTCTATCTCCCTAGTTATGTGGTTCTCGCGCACTCACCTCACACACCACCCCCACTGCAAACAAGCACACTTTGTCTCCTTGTGCACCACTCTCCTCTTTCTATCTCTCCCACATGCAGAGCCGCCCCAGCTCCTTCCCTGAATACATATATGTCGTGACTCTTTGCATAGCTCCCTAATGTATAATCGTTCTCGATTTCGCACATTGTTCTCTACACAATCTATTAGAGATCTCTCATGAAGTCCCTATCACACACACGATGACTCGCTTCCCTTGCGTCTCCGTTCATAGGCCAATTTCGGAAAACATCAACATTGTCTCCCTATCTATACACCGTTTATGGACACAAACGACCCCTCTTGCCCCCTCTCTTCCTCTCTCTCTCTCTCCGTCGCTAGCTCTCTCTTTCTCTCGCTCTCACACCCCTCTCCCACACACACTCGATATCTCTTCCAAATAGTCTGCTCCCCCCACCCGCACCCGTGCTATCCCGCTACTACACATGTCACACCATTCCCCCTTCCCTTATACTAGGTTTACATCATCAGTGGTCTCTCTACTTCACATACACTCTCTCCCTCTCACACACAAACGCGTGCGCAAACACACACAGACACGCACAAACACCCATTTATCTAGATCCTCATCTCTCCCCATGTCCGCATGTGTATCTCACACACTCACTCTCTAATTATGTATATGTGTCTCCACATTACACAACACAAATCCCCATGTACATGTCTCTCTCTATCCTCCACACACATAGACACAAAGAATCTGTTATCATTGCCTCAGTCTCTAACATATCACACATGCACACTGTCTCTCTCTCTCGCAAACACGCTCAACAAGGGTTTCCCCGTGAATAACTTACCGTCTATTCATCAACAGTCATGGCAGTATGGCGAACACGAGATGTGAAAAAGAATAAATCTACACGTTCTTAGACCACCTAGTATGACTACTAGGACTAGAGCAAGCCAAAAAGCACGCCGCCGTCACCCCCTCCTTGTCGGCGACGGGAAAATCTTTGTTTTACACAGTCGAGAAGTCATTGTGCTAAGGCCCCACATGTCGAGGCGTTGAATAGAATGTAGATGCTAGTTTACGGAAGCAAGTATCGATAATACATTTGTATCTCCATACTTATATTTCTTCTCTTATAAAAAACCGAGTTGGTGATGATGGTGCGTGTGCCATCTTGCAATATAGACCATCTGATCTATATCTGACGGATGGAAATTAAACTAAAAGATACCCGCACCCCTCTCCACATTTGCAGACAAGGCCTTCCCTCGTTCATACTTATATCCAACAAACCTCATTGTTGAGCAATTAAGAAAGGAAGCCTCTGGAACAAACTGGCTTGGTGGCCGCTGCCGGCGTCGTCAATCCCCATGCCTCCGCTCAGTCCGACCACCAACCACCACCACACCCCACTCCTCTTCACCTTATCTCATATTTCTCGAGATATCATTAGTTTTTACACATGGGATTACTCCCGCAAGGGTCAATCACAACAAGTGTTTTATAAAAAAATGCATCTTGATGTTCCATGCAATGCACGGATCTTGCTAGTACTCCTACACAAGACTAAGTTGGTGATGCTGGTGTGTCTGCCATCCGTCGTTCCTGACCATTAGATCTACATCTGACGATTGTGAGGTAAGTTGTTGCCTTTTCTCACCAACATCCCACTTGTCTACCAATTTGTAGAAAAACCCATAATTAGTATCTTAAAACCAACATATCCCTCCCTGACCTCACCAAAACTGCCCAAGGAACATATTCTAATTGAAACATAATATATCTCTAGTGACATATGTATATCAAAATTAGAGTGTTTTGTACCAAGTTTGTGCATAAGTATTATTCTAATTATGATTCGTTGCAACGGACATGAACATTGCTAGTATTTCCAACCATGCATTTTTTCCTAGTATTCCATAGTTTTGAGTTTTCCATCAAGATATTAGTCACTCATGGTTGATATTTACTTTCAATCATGTACACATATGCACTATGTAACTAGCCTTCCTTATTGGCTTCCAAAGCTTAACTTTCACTCCTACTTACAATATGTAGAGTATTTAACAAAAAACTACCACTTTCAACAAGCCCTAGGAAGAATCTATTGTACAAAAAATAGCAAAAACATACCCAAAATTTCTTAATCCACGCCAAAAACTACTACCTATTACTCCTACCGATTAGGTTCATTTAAACCCATTTATGACAGGGTTGGCCCACATGTCCGTGCTGATGAGGCAGCTTAAACCAACACATTTTGTTTGACCATTGACATGAGGGACCCACATCTGACCTTATATCCTGTTATTCCCCCTCAAATCATTATTTTTCCTGAACATTACTTCAAACAGTACTGATGCGTGTTCGTCGATGGCGCCGGTGATGAGCGAGTTGGCCGCCACTCCGCCGGACGGGCCGGACGCCATGCTGGCCTCCGCACGGGTTGGCAGGCTGGCCCGAGCATGACTCACGAGCGAGCAAGCCACCACGCTGGCCTTCGCTCGAGCCAGATGGCTGGCCTTAGCGCGGTGCGCGCGAGCAAGACGCCGCGCTGCCGTGCCAATCTAGCTAGCAAACCTTGCAGACAAGCAGCTGGACGGAGCTATCTTGGCTAGCTAGCGGCCGCGAGCGTCGGACGGAGCTGGCATCCGGGCTGCCGCAACATGGGCTCCACACCGCCGGCGGTTTTTACCTCGCCTTCTGTCGGTGGCGGTAGCTGCGTCCCATGGCCGAGGATGACTAGGTGGACGGGCCGGAGGTAGGAGGTCACTCGAGGATTTTTGTTGGTAAGAGCATGTACAATGGTTGATAAGGTAGTCTTATCTTAAGTCTGCCACGTATGCAAGTGGTAGTAGTTTCTTGGCATTTTAGTGGTTTCTTGCATTATTAGGGGTTTCTTGTAAGGAACAATGTACGTACTACTAGAAACAAAAGGCGATTCTAGGTTGCGTTGTACTCCAACGAGTACTACTAGTGGTCGCGGGAGTGTATACCTTGTTTTGTGGGTTCGATCCCGGCCGAACGCACGTCGGCCTTTTTTTAAAAAATAGTACTACTACACTTTGCTGTGAGCCAATATTTTACATGGGTAGTTTGAGTTTTGAAGTCAAACGAACGTGCGGCCCCACAATCTGGGTGCACTGGATAGCCTAGCCACGTGAACGGGTTTTCCTTCCCAGCATCCCGTGGCTCGCGTGCTCGCCCTAGCCGCACCTCGCTTGCAGCTTCCTCACCAGCTAGTAGCATATTTAAACTAGCGCCTCCCAATTAAGCCCGAGGAGCCGGAAAAGCCTAGTGGGGCATTGGGAACTGTGCAATATGGTTCTGTACGTAAAGTGCTCTACTACTACTCTGTAGCTTGTGGCGTTGCACACATGGACTTCACTCCATTATCGGCTCTACTATTAAGAAATTCCTCTTGACGTGTTTTTTTAAACGAAGGCAAAAGCTTTGCTTCATCTCATTCATAAAGGAGGAACTACTAACAAAGTTCGACGAGATCCATTACACCTCCACAAATGGAAGCGAAAAGCCTAGTCTTGATGTATCAAATAACTCAAATGTTCTGCCCCCCTAGTAACCGTCGCTGATAAACAGGCTGCTAGTGTGTGCGTGAGAGGAGCGGCTGAGTAGGCCAGCTACATGAGAGGAGCAGCTGAATAGAGCACCGAGAGTACCCACTAGGCCACTATGGAGGTGTACTTTCCCTGCATTGATAGTACAGCGATGGTTCTAGAGAATAGTAGTACCCTCCACTTCCAACTATAGCTCCTTGGCCCTGAGATTCAAGAGTTCAAAACTGGTGCACTATACTAGACTAGACTAGAAGTACAGTATATCGCACTACTAGTTGAGAAAAGTAGTACTAGTACTGCTACAGTACGAGTACGTACTCCTCCGTCACATAATGTTAGACGTTTTTTGACACTAGTTGGCGTGTACAAAAAATGGCAAAAACATACCCAAAATTTCTTAATCCACGCCAAAAACTACTACTAGTGCCAAAAATTTCTTACTAGTGCTATTATTTACAATATAATGCAATCCCATAACGCTCCATAATGCTAGTACTAGTAGTAAATAATAGCCTCACCCCTTCGCTGAGGAATGATCTACAGTTGGAAGGGACGAGGCCCTGCGGTTACTACGCTCTTATCTCCTCCTCGCCAGTTCCCCTCCCCCCGAAGAGAAGGCAGTTTGTCGCTGCTCCCATGGATTCGCCAGGCGGTTCTCTCCTTGTCAGGGCTGGGAGACCTTGGACGATGATCCTCTGGGAGAAATCGCACACCGCTCCGACGTCCTCACCGCCGCAAGACTCGGTGCTTCCTGCACCAACTTTTTCAAGACGCTGCTTAAACAGGCTTGTTTAAAGGCCATTCTTGTTGGTCTTCCATGCGTCCTCGAGGAGAAGGTTCTTCTATGGGACAATCCTTCGAACAGTCCACCGCTCCCTGGCCATGCTTGCATGTTGACTCCGCTAGAGTTGCCGACGTTGAGAGGTAGTCGGATTTTGTCTGATGAGCAGGTCAGTAATGGAGTTTGATCATGTAGTACTTAGTTATTCCATTTCCATCCCGTAATTTCTCCGCTGCCCACCATCTTATATATAGGTCTGGGTCGGTGCCAACGAGGATTGTCTTGCATACCTCCGGCCGGATACCACCATCATTTTGCACAACATCCACAACAGTACGGCCGTTCCGGTAGACCCCTTCTCCACCATTGGGATCGGTCTTCCGGACTGGCTGGGCTTGAATACGTATGATGGTGCCTACATGAGATTGAAGAAGATAGCAATTGCGAAACCGCCGACAAAGCAACGCGGCTACGATGATTACTATCTCATTGCAGTGTTCGACATAAGGATTGCCATCAATGCAAGAGGCAGTAACAGCAGAGGCTGGCGCATGTTGGCGGTGGCAGATTTGTACCCCTACACGTTCAAAGACACCGTGCATCATCTAGGCCGCATCTTTGCGGTGACAAGCCAGGGGACTTGTTTCATCTGGTTGCCATCCTATGGTACGGGAGATTACAAACGGAATGCACAAACCATCATTTGCATCCCTAACGGTACTCCATTATTTTGCAGGGACCAGTCATCCCCCGATCAAAATAAGATCGCCGATCCTGGATGTGCATTTGCATCTGTGATTTGGTCTAACCTGGAACCTTGTAGCTGACTTTGGCATATTGGGATCAACTATCTTAGCAGTCGTTACCCATGGTACCACTGATGTGCAACATGGTCACACAATCTACCACGATCGGACCGTCACAATCTACCCAGGTATTCCATTTTTTAACCCTCTCGCCTTCTCTTTCATTGTTGTACTAGTAGTATACTTAGTAGTACTAGTAGGAGTACTTTTTACCTTGGAGGACGCGTATAGCTAGCTAGGCCCTTGAAGACTTGAACCCACTAGCTGCCACCATTTTTGTTTTACCATGTCTTACTATCTCATCCATGTAGCCAAGAATGGCTATATATAATAAGCCAGTTATTTTACTTCCTCTATACCGGAGTAGTACTATTTGCTGCACATAATTACTGACCGCCATATTTGAGCACAACATTATTATGCATGGACCTTGACTATGTACGTCACCATGTGTCCAGATCTGGGATGTCACGTGTACCAGATGAACGGCGCCGAGTTCGACCCCCGTGATGCTACGTGGGTGCCGAGGAACACTCTTGGAGAGTACTCGCTTTTCATCGGGGACAGCTACCCCGTTGTGAAGCGGATGCCACCTTCCGTGCACGACACGAAAGGCCTGCCGTTCATGAAGCATGGTTGTGTCTTCAGTGCGCACCGCCGGATGAACGACATGCTGGGACACGCTATCCCTGATTTATGCCGCTTCAGCTAGGATGAGTCTCCATCATGTGGAACCGGACTAGAAAGCTGCGACAATGATTCCCGTTGCCCACCGCTATGGATCGTGCCATCCATGAAGAACACCTGGGACTGGAACCTGGAGGAGGACATGTAGCCCATCTATAACGTGTAAGTGGAGTACGGTAATTGTGAATGGTAGCGCTGTGAATATATGTAGACTAGTCGTGCACAAATTTATCACATGAATTGGAGATGAACTTGTGTGGCATACTGGCATTTGTCCTTTAGAATTTATTACTAGTAAATGTGTTATGTGTACGTGCAACTTGTGTGGTTGTTGCACGGGCTCCAACATGCTCTTTGAGAAAAAAAAGGTGGCACAGCTTTGGATATACGTGACGTGGCGGCATCATACAGTATCATCGTTCGCTATAGTTGTAGTACACTCCTACTAGGACGACAACTCCTATAAAACCTTGCGCTTGGTGCTTTGCCTCCTCGGGAGGTTCAACAGTTCATACTCGTGTGAACCTTGCACTTGGCTCTTCGCCTCTTCAGAAGGTCCAACAATGATGATACTACAGTACAATATGCTTCTGGCAATCTGACACCGATTGAACTGCTGCACGTCCACCGCGAGGGGGAGGGCGAGGGAGAGGGAGAGGAATAGGGCATTGTAGTCAAAACCCTCTCCTCGTCCTGCAAACCACCGTGCCCGTGGGCGAGGGAGAGGTGTAGTAAGCAAGCTTCTCCTCGTTCGGGAGTTGACAGGACACACCAAAGCAGTACTAGTCTAAGTTACTCCCCACTATGACTAGCCTAAAACAAAGACTGTAGTACATGATGTACATCTACACTTCCAATGCATTTAGCCTTTAATCTAAATCGATATTGATTGACTAATGCACCAACTTGTGCTGTAGGTATAGGCTACATGTCTATCCTTAATTACAGCATGCAACGGCCTTCATTTAATCTTCTTCTCTCAATGGTCGCATGCACACATAAGTCTGCTACTTTTGGGCGTTAATTATGCCCTGGTCAATGTGTAAATCTCTAAATGTACAGTCTTTCATGGACGTAGGGAGTAGGTTGAGAACTTGAGCGTGAGCGTGTGTGTTGCGTCGTGTGCTGTGTGCCACATGGGTGCGTGAGTGTTGTGTGCGTCCATGTGTACATGTGAGTGTTGCATGTTGCATGCATGCATGCATGGGGCTTACTCCCTCCCATTGACATGTTCATATTTCAAGCTTCCTCTGTTCCCTCCATATGGTGATACTCCCTCTGTTCCCAAATACGGAGTAAAAGCCTCCCTCTGTTCCCAAATACGGAGTATTTGTCTTTCTACAGATTTCAACAAGTGACTAGGTATGGAGCAAAATGAGTGAAGTGAGCATAGAGGCATGGGGATACTGTAGAAAGGAAGTCCTCGCGATCCATTATTCCCCATCTCGGTCAGAGAGAACTATTCAACTAGTCTTCGCAGTGAAGTGACAATACATGCTGCAGCAGATGGGACACGTAATTAATAAGTTGAACCAACGTGTTGGTGTTACTAAATCAGCCTTACCCAGTACTGCCATCATGTTTGCTAGTAGAGCACGCTTCCGCAAATACGCCTACGCACCTCTGTCCTCCATTAACTGAAATATGGGCCCTCTTGTGGTAGTCCCACATGTCATCGGTGTAACTATTTACACTCCAAAGGACGGTATATCCTGGTAGTAGTACTAGTAGAATTGAGATTTAATGCACTTTCTTCCCCGTCTTCCACTCTTCTTCCTCCTCTCTTCTTCTTCCTCCTCTCTTCCCCATCGTCGGCCGCACACCATTTACCCTCGCTCACTGCTCGCCTGCCCACGCCATCTTCCTTGGTAGCTTGCGCGTACCATATCCCCCCGCTCTCTGCTCAGCCACATGAGGAGAAGCTTCTTCGCTCGCCCGCCCGAATCCACTTCCCCGCTAGCTCGCAGGCACCAAAAACCCCAATGGCAGAACCGACTAACACGCAGAGACGCAATTGGAATTCCCTCCCCAATGTTCTCTTGGAGCAGATCTATAGTCGTATGGACCTACTCAGCACCGTCCGTCTGGCCACATGCTCGGTGTCTTTGTACCGTCTACTCATCTGCAACCAGCCGGCTCTTTTCAAGACACCCTGCTTGCTGATGCCCGATCCTCGCAGGTGGCCCAGACACTGACTTGATGATCATACAGAGGTTGCCGTGGTGCCCCTCGACATGCTACCACTACCCGTCCACCTATCCTTCATGCGCGGCCATTACTGGGCGGGCATGAAGGCCAACTGGATCGTCCTCATCCACCACTCCGGTAGTCCGTGGTGTCTCATGGATATCTACACCCAGCGAGAGATCACCCTTCCATCGTTGGATACTGCCGCCGTCGAGCCTCGTGGCCCGCCGGACACTCCTGCCTACTACGCACGAGACGTGTCAAGCTTTTGGCTCGACCTCTGTTTGCAGAAAGTTGTAATCTGCAAAGTGCCGACACCATCAGAAGACTACATGGATTACAAGCTCATTGCCTTTTTCAACATGGGTTTAGTCTATCTGGAATTCGGTCGCCGTACATGGTTATGGCTCATCATCAATCCTGTTGAGGCAACATTTCTGTCTGATGCTATAGTGCACGATGGCATTGTTTACACAGTCGACGCACAGATTGGCTGCCTATACTGGTGGAATCTATCGTCGTGTAATTGTTCTATCTCATCTCATCTTTACCTTATGAATACGACTGCCTGTTCATTTGTTACAAATTTAGAATACATAGCATGTCTATAACCACATCATTGCTATATGTTCCTCTCATTTCCTAGATTTTTATGACCACACATGTTATTGTTAGAGTTGATATGAGAACAATTAGCATCTAATGATTGTTAGAATACATATTATGAGCATAACATCATGATTGCTATATGTTACTCTCGTTTACAAGATTTTTATAACAACGCATGTTATTGCTTAGAGTTGATATGAGAACAGTAGTAGTAAGTGCTATGGTAGAATATGAGTAGGCGCTGTCATAGTTGTTTTCCTCTCATTGTTACATGATGTTTGAACCATGACATATTGCTAGAATATGAAAGCCATTGGCTTATTTTTTTCACTTGGGGTATGATTATGACCACGGCATTGCAATTCTCTATCTATGATATGTGTCACTGTTATAATAATCTTAATTCCACACATACTCTGAACATGATTGTTTATTTTTGTCCTTTTGGTCTCCAATTTGAATTGTTGCAGCAGACGCAAATGCGCTGGCCTTCATGATTCCAGGTCCTGGAATCATACCAGTCGATGGGTGGTGGTTTATCGCTTGTTCAGCTGACGGCGGTCATTTGATGCTCATTCACACGTACCAAATTGACCAAACCATTACATCAAACCACATGCAGTACAATGCGTGGGGCGTTCATGACATCGATGACTATGGCTGCTTCGTGTTCGAGAAAGATTCCAGCTCCGTTGGGCCAGGCGTATTCAACTGGAGGCGGGTTTACAACCTCGGCAACCACTCCTTGTTCCTCGGGCTCAATTATCCAATCATCCAAACAATCATCGATCATATCACCAGCGATGATTACCATGCTATACAACTTCCATTCGCGAGGGGGGACTGTGTTTACACATCATACCATGTGTTTCATGAATCACCATATCTAGAGATTCGTCGACACAGCTTGTTGCCAGATAATCTTCAGTGTGTGAAAGGCATCAAGCTTCCATGCGATGGACGGCTTTTGCAAACCCGACATGCGGCAATGTGGTTCATGCCAATAGCAAATATGCACAACTTGATTTGTGCTGATATCTAGACTGAGCCATGTATTCTGCTGCTGTAGCACGACCCTCTTTTGTTAGATATTATGTATTGTTGTTAGTTTGAAGCACTCCTTTGGTTTGAAGGATAGATACCTTCCTGGGATCAAGTGCATCCTAACTCACCTGCATAGGATGTACTGATAATGATGATGGAGATGATGTGCAGAAGCCATATATATATATATATATATATATATATATATATATATACACACACACATACATACATATATATATACATACATACATATATACATATACATATATATGTTTGTATATATATATATGTATGTATGTATATATATCAGCTAGGCTTCAAATGCGTACTTGTTAGTTAAACCTATGTATAAATTGTGATACTAAATACGACTAGTAAGTAGTACAGTAGCAGTACTAGTATACGTCGGTCAAATTATTCATCATTTCCACACATTGAATTGACGTGACAACACGCTGCGCGTGAGGTGACACAAGAATCCCGATGCCATGTTCGGGTATTCTGGACTTCAGATTTGGAATACCACTTATTTGTCGAAATCTTTCATCATTCACTTAAAACAATCGATTAATCATACATTGAGTACCATATAACTGAAATTACCGATGCAAGTCGAAGAAGGATTGGCTGGTGCTGCCGGCTGGCGTCAAGTTCGATCCCACGGATCAGGAGCTGATCGAGCACCTTGAGGCCAAAGTGAGTGCTGACAGTGCGAGATTTTAGTCTCTCATCGCTTTGTTCATACCAACCATCGACAGCGAGCACGGCATATGCTACACCCAACCTGAGAAACTTCCAGGTAAGACACCGATCGGCCGTCTACTTGCACAAACATATTCCTTTGTTTATAGCTCTATTTTTCTTTTTAGACGCAAACCTGGTGAAGCAATTACAATTTGACAGTTAATAAAAAGTGAAACAAGTGACTGCAACATGCCAAAGATGTTATAAAAATGTCAACTACGTACACTAAAACCTGTATTCCACAATATTGCAAGTACACTGAGTGGCCTAAGGAAGCATTTCTTCCAGCACAATTCCAGGGCGTTCAAAAGGAGCACGTGGACGCGTCGCAAGATACAGTCGGAGTGCGACATGCACGCGATGTGGCACCAGACTGGCAATACCTTGCCGGTGATGGTCAACGGTCGGCAAACGGGCAGCAAAAAAGGTTCTGGTGCTGCACACCAACAAGAACTTCGACCAGCAAAGGACCAACTGGGTGATGCTACCACCTTGGGGACCTGGAGCAAGAGAAGGAGCGGGAGATGGTCCTCTGCAAGATTTTCTACCAGACGAACACTAGGGCCAGGAGTAAAAAGATTATAAGTTAGTTTGGTATTGGTAGTTGTACTACCTTGTCGTCCGCAAGTTGGTATTGTTGTTAACGATCTTTTGGTATGAACTTGCATTTGCTTCCAACCATCATGTCGAGGGTCGACATGGATATAAAGCTGAATCATTTGTTTCAAAACGAATTTTCAGGCACCTGATTTTTATTTGATGGGTAGCATAAGCACCTGCCGTTCGAATTCCTAGTTCTCCAATTTTTTCGAAACAAGTGCATGCACTTATTATCACGATAAAAAAATATCCCTGATGTATCCCAGTTATCAGTCTGTACTTGCAGAATTCTCTCGTTTATTGAGCACGTATATTGTTTTTTCAGGTCGAGCAAGTTCCAACTGGGCTGTAGACTGCCCAGGGTTGGTTTTGATTTTAACAGGCCCAGCCCATGACGACAATGAGGCACAAAGATCCCGCAAGTATCTACTGGCCTCTGGCCCACCAGCGTTAGTTATATTTTGTCTTACAACATCCGCAGGCAGTTTTTTTACTGAATCAAACACACAACCCAATTCTATTTTCCTCTTGAAATGCATGTCCTACATCCGTTTTCTAATCTCTACCTATAGTTTTACTAGTTCATATACACATATCATTATATTGAAAACACATAAAATTCCCTTTTCATATTTACATCCTTATTTTTGTTGTTTTTTCCCACCCAGCGCTGATTTTTTTCCACTGGTTTTCCCTTAAACCAACTCAATTGTCCCACGTCTTATTTGCTTACAAAAACAAAACGATTTTTTTGGAAAATCAATAAGTTCTTAAAAAATGTTTATCATTTCGGGATTACAACAGTTCAGACTCCACCGAAATATGCAAAATAAGGTTGAACTTTTTGACCGTGGTCCTGGGCAGAAATGGGCTGTAATAAATTACTTAAGAATTAGCAAATGGGCTGCAAATTATAAAAAATAGCAAATGGGCTTTATGTTGTCTGCCACAGATCTGGAGGCTGACTTGTGGGCCTACTAAGTTCATGCGTACACAAGGTTTCTCAAAAAAGAAACTTAGTCAACAATCGACTCTACCAGCGTCAAACCGTTAGATGTCAATCTAACGGGAATCGTGCTTCTTTAGTCTCTGATCTTCCTGCCCCAGCCGCCCAAACCAGCGCCGTCGGAACCGCCTGCTCCCGCCTCCCGTGGCTAACAGTGCTGCCGGGCAGGCCTCACAGCCCCATCATACTCGCATCCCTAGCCTGTCTATCCCTCTACTCACCCACACCTCCTGTTATTTTCCGGCGACGGTAGCTGAACCAGTCATCCCTCGTACTCTCCACCACGTGGGCAGCCACTGTCGTGTCTTCCCCGGCTCCGTGTCATTCCCTTCGTAGGCCTCGCCGTCATCCACCGACCTGGTGCTCTCGGCGCGGTGTGGTCAACAATGTCCATCCAATGTCCGTCCCCATACTACTCCCACCGCTGGCCAGGCCATCCCTCCACTCACCCACTCCCCTGTTATTCTGCAGCGACAGCAGCCTCACACCGTAGCCGAACCAGTGAACCCTCATACTCCTCTCCGCGTGGGCATCCACTACTGCGTCTTCCCCGGCTCCATGTCATCCCCTTCCTAGGCCTCGCCGTCGTCCACCGCCGTGGTGCTCTCGGCGTAGCGTGGTTAATGTGGTTAACGACCGACTTCCATCGGAAGAGTACTGTACGTGGAGAGGCTGACAGCTTGGTCCACGGTAGCCGCAAGGAAGTGCCTCCTTATTACGCGCAAAATAATTATTCATCCATCTGATAGCAGGGACCCACCCGACGGGCCACCAGTATTTCGTGAAAAAAAACATTTCCCCCCTGACTGCTGGGACCCACCGAACGGGCCACCGTATTTCGTGAAAAAAACGTTTGCCCCTGACTGCTGGGACCCACCGGACGGACCACCGTATTTTGCAAAAAAAAGTGTTCCTCCCGCTGTCAGCTCGGACCCACCGGAAGTGCCTCCTTATTAAGCACAGAAAAATGAATACTCCCCCTGCTAGCTGGGACCCACCATGGTGGGAGGCTGACTTGTGGGCCTACTAAGTTGACGGGGACGGAGGGCTTTGTCAACTTAGTCAATATGAACGATTCTAGCTCCAGTGACCGTACGATGTCCATCCAACGGCCGTCGTGCTTCTTCAATCTCTGCTCTTCTTGCTCCAACCGCTCAAACAAGCGCCGGCGGGACTGCCTGCTCCCTCCTTCCCGCGGCCGGCTGTACTACCGCGCAGGCCTCACCGCCCCATCGTACTCCCATCGCTGGCCTAGCCATCCCTCTACTCACCCACACCTGTTGTTATTCTCCGGCGACGGTAGACGAACCAGTAAACCCTCATACAGTCGTACTCCCCTCCGCGTGGGAAACAACTGCCAAGTCTTCCCTGCCTCCGTGTCGTTCCCTTCCTAGGCCTCGCCATCGTCCACCGCCCTGGTGCTCATGGCACAGCCTGGTCAACGTGGTCAACGACCGACATGCATCTGAAGTGGACTGCACGTCGAGAGGCTGACAGTTGGGTCCACGGCCGCACGTAAGGAAATGCCTCCTTATTACACGCAAAATAATGATTCCTCCACCTGACATCGGGGACCCACCGAAAGGGCCTCTGTATTTCGTGAAAAAAACATTACCGCCGCTGACAGCTCGGACCCACCAGCTATATCTTCGCACGCAAGGAAGTGCCTCCTTATTACGCACAAAAAATGAATACTCCCCCTGTTAGCTGGGACCCAGTATAGTGGCAGGCTGACTTGTGGGCCTACTAAGTTGACGGGGACGGAGGGCTTTGTCAACTTAGTCAATATGCATGATTCTACCTCCAGTGAGCATACGATGTCCATCCAACGGCCGTAGTGCTTCTTCAACCTCTGGTATTCTTGCTCCAGCCGCCCAAACCAGCACCGGTCGTGCCTCGTGCTCCTGCCTCCCATGGCCGGCTGCGATGCGACGGAGGCCTCACCGCCCCCTACTACTCCCACCACTGGCCAGGCCGTCCCTCTACTCACCCACACCCCTTGTTATTCTGCGGTGACGGCAGCCTCACACCGCAGCGAACCAGTGAACCCTCGTACTCCTCTACACGTGGGCATCCACTGCCGCGTCGTCCCCGGCTCTGCGTGGTCCCCTTCCTAGGCCTCGCTGTCGTCCACCGCCCTGGTGCTCTCGGCGCAGCATGGTCAACGTGGTCAATGAACGGCTTCCATCAGACGTGGACTGTACGTGGAGAGGCTGACAGCTAGGTCCACGGCCGCAGCAAGGAAGTGCCTCCTTATTACGCGCAAAATAATTATTCCTCCACCTGACAGCAGGGACCCACCGGACGGGCCACCGTATTTTGCAAAAAAAACGTTTCCCCCTGACTGCTGGGACCCACCAGCTACATCTTCACACGCAAGGAAGTGCATCCGGAAAAAAAACGATGCGTCCCCCTGACTACTGGGACCCACCAGCTACATCTTCGCATGCAAGGAAGTGCCTGACAGTCGGGACCCACCTGGTCGAAGCGTACGTAGCGTTGTCATTCTGGTCGCGAATGTGTACATACATACTGGTCGATGTAGAGGCGCGCACGTGTCG
The DNA here is from genome assembly GCF_002162155.2 of Triticum dicoccoides. Classification (NCBI taxonomy): domain Eukaryota; kingdom Viridiplantae; phylum Streptophyta; class Magnoliopsida; order Poales; family Poaceae; genus Triticum; species Triticum dicoccoides. The sequence goes on from NC_041393.1 coordinate 164,616,416, forward strand.
TAGTAGAGGTGCGCACGTAGCATGTACACGTACGTACAATGGCCAGGGTGCAAGAAAGAAAATACGGCCACGTACGTACATACGGGCGGGGTCTCGAACGCCTACTCACGCATACGTACGGCCAGGTCTCGTGTACATGGCTGGGTTGGAACGGAGAAACAACGTCGTCGTCATGTTCATGGGGAGGCAACGGAATGTGTCGTGTTCATGGGGAGGCAACGGAATGCATCATGTTCATCGGGAGGCAACGGAATGCGTGGGAGCCAACCGGATGGGTCGGAACGGAATGCGTCGTCGTGTTCATCGGGAGGGCTTGGATGGAATAGGCGATGGAAACGAGGCCTGGCGTACCACAAAACGGAGGAAACAGCCTTGTGTTCGACCGGCCACATTCGAAACTGGATCTTGTTCATCGGGAGGGGTGTGGCGTACCGCAAAAGGGAGGAAACGGACCTCCTACGGTCGAAACGGGGGTCCTGTTGATCGGGAGGGGTGTGGCGTACCGCAAAACGGAGGAAACGGACCTCTTACGGTCGAAACGGGGGTCCTGTTCATCGTGAGGGGTGTGGCGTACCGCAAAACGGGACTCCACGGGATATTGTTCATCTCCACCGTCGACCTCCTCTAGCCTCCACGGGCTACCGTCGACCTCCTCCAGCGTCCACGGGCTCCTGTTCATCCAGCCTCCACCGTGCGCTACTCCACCGGGTACTGTTCA